>NC_073302.1:266900730-267180730 GCF_027595985.1 Sorex araneus | reverse complement strand
AATCCCTGATTTACTCTTTTCGTCCTTTTTTAACTCCTAACCCCTCTTTTGAAAATAGAAAAGCAAGCAGAAATGTTTGGACTTCTCTGTGTTGAAGGAGTTTGGGACTTGTGTTAATACATTCTTGCAGGATTTGCTTATTGAGAACATACTATTTCCCAGGCACAGATTTAAGTGCTGGTCACCTATGGGGAAGCAAAACAAATGCCTTTCCCTTAAGAAGCTTGGCAAACAGATAGAGAATAGGGAATTGCAATATATTGAAATGTGGACGGGATACCAGGGAGTCCAGAAAATAGAAACAAGCACTTTATATATAAAGTTTGTGAGAGAAAACGAAGATGAAGATCCTGGTTGAAGTGACCTGTAAAAAGAATCTTAGTATAGTATTTCCTCTCTCCTCGGTAAAAAAGCAACACAGTGAAGAGATTATAGTCAAGCAGGCAGAGTCAAAAAGTCACTGGCAGTGAACAGTACAGCCAAGCACATCCTAATAAGTAACTTCATCAGGTTGCTAGCATAACAGTGGATAGAAGCCAGTGAATGACAGACAAAACAACTGGAAGATGAACACCTGAAGCTGGAGGAAGTTACCCGCAATGGGGCATGGTGTAGATTTTCTCCGCAAAGAAAGGGAGCAGGTTTCACCTCTGCACACCTGACTTTAAGCCTGCTCATCTTTTCAGCTATTTATTTCAGTCTCCATAATCAATATGATGAGTCTTACTAAAAAGCCCTTTATGATCACAGACTGGATTTGGAGATCTACATGAGCAAATTGGTTAAGAACCTGGAAATTCAGAGTTATTTGAGTCCACAAGTTTGTAATTCTCTTCTTGTCATTTCTCTGGCCTTCCATTGACAGAGAGCTAAAGAGTTAAAGCAGAGAGTGTAGAGTCGGTTTGCCAAAACTTTTGTCCTGAGCTTGCCACTTACTGATACTGTGGCATACCGCTTAAGTCTCTATACCTACATTTTCTTCTGTAAAATGAGCATTAGTTTAAATAATGATTGATGAGCTACTATTTGTAGAGTGATGTGAACAGTGCCTGCACAAAAGTGGATTGTGAGCAGATTGCCTGACATTATGCACCTAGTACTCACAGAGTATTAATTACTTCTATTATTATCTGGAATTGGACCTGATACCTCCAGGCAATGGGAATGAAGACCTGTAACTCAAATGCAGAAATAAAAGCTATTAGGAGAGCAGAATTGTGTTGTTGGTAGTGGTGATGGTAGTGGTGGTGTTTGTGCATGTGTGTGTGTGTGTGTGTGTGAGTGTTTGTGTTTGTGTGTATACAGATTTGCCAGTTGAGGACATCAATCAGGCAGGTTAGTTACTAATCTCCTAAGTTTGTTATTGCTCACCCTTAATCAAAATAAGAAGGAAAAACGTATCCAAAGAAAAACTGCATGAAATTTTCTATAATCTTCCATAAGCTTTATGATAATGTTAAGAAAACTCCATGGATTTAAGAAAGAAGTTTGGCAACTTCAAGCACAGGTATTGTTTCACTTCTTAACATGATTTTATGTCTATGTAAAATTTTATGTCATTGTAAAGGAAGGATCTCTGATCTGTGCTTTTGGGGACCATAGGCGGTACCAGCATCAAAACAGGGTTAGCAGCATGCAAGGCAAATGCCTTATCCCTTGTACCATATCTCCAGTCCTATATAATCTCCATATTCAGCTTTGTTTATAGGAGTACAAATAGCTCAGACTTATGTAAGCACAAAAGTTGGATTTGTTTTCAATTGAAGTTTGAACTATCTCAGACAAAAATGAGATGAAAGAATTTTGCAAACTTAGTTACACATAATTACCAACTAAAGAACCTCTTTTGGTTTCATTCCTCTACTTTTATTTGGGGCTTAGTGTGCCAGATAATTGCCTGGGATATTGAGATGTACTGAACCATATGAAAAATAATTCCTCAAAGATACACTCTACAAACCATTGAGCAACATGAACAAGACTCTTGTCACAAATACAGACTGACAGGTCATTCCTTGGCATTTTCACACAATATTGAAAATCAGCCTCAACTGGCAGGTGTAAAGTTCTTAGATTTTCACTTGACAGAATAATTCAGTACTGATAGTTTGTGACTGATAATAGGTAAGAGGTGTGCAGCAGACAATGGCATCAAAGGAAAAAAATAAAATTTTTATTCAAGAGAAGCTAAAACTATAAATGTTTTATTATAAAGTTTCTCAACAGCTTAACACACTTGAATTCAAATTTCCATAATACAGTTGATTATCACAAAGAGAATTCAGCAATACCTCCTAATCCAGGCCTCCCCCAGCTTTTTCTGACACTTGCATGGAAATATTTACAAAGGCAATAATTTTTATTTTTGTCTTTATGTAAATTATGGCTCCTTTACTGCTCTGGTGCTTACTCAATCTTTCAGTACTCAGTCATCTCTGCTACTCTTGCTTGCTTGTGAAGAACTGTAATAATGATTTTTATGTTTTATGTTTTCCCCTATATTGTGTCAAGGCAAGAGGTCAGTGAAGAAACTATTATGAAGATCCATTAGATAACATGAACTTCTTTGTAACTTAACTCCCAAAGAAACGTTGAAGGTCTTTAGACCAGGAGTGGCTGAAAACACCTATTAGAATCCCCATACCCTACATTCGACCTATTCTCAAAGATGGTTTAGCTAACTGATACTCCTAGCATGTGTCCTAGGAGAGGGCTCCCAAAGTTTTAATGCGCACACACTCCAGCTGGGTTCTTATTAAAATGAAGACTGGTTCATAGGTGTACAGTGGGGCTTAAAATTCTGCTTTTCGAGTAAGCCCCCTGAGGGTTAGATGCAGGAGATCCAAACAATGATTGCACTTTGAGTGATGAGGTTGTAAGAGATTTCGAACAACCCAAGACAGAAGGTAGGGCAAACCAAGTGAGAAGACATCTGCCTGAATTCTACCAACATATTGATCGAATACCTTTTTAATCTAGAAGAATTAAGTGTTAGTTTCTATTTTAGGTGGGAAGAGAGAACCAAAATATGGTTTATTCTCTTTAGAGGGATAGATTAAATAATAAATAACAGGATACAAAAAGAAATTCTTTTACTGTGTAACTTAGAGTCCATCGTAAATAACTGGATAAGAATTTTACTTTCTTTGGATGGAAATAAAATTGGATATGGAAATTTTCAGCTCCAAATTGATAGATGTCTGTGACAATTCCATCCCTTCCCCAGAAGGCATATACACCGATAGACTAATATTTATGCTTAGGTTAGTACTCAGTTTTGCAGGAATAATTTAAGGCAAAAAATAAGGAATAAAATTGCTTTAATTATAGATCAGATGGCATATGAATTCAATCATAGAAAACAAATCTTTCAAATCAGGACATTTCATTGCAGAAAATATAATTCATTATTAAGGGTATTAAATATTAGGTAGGATCTCTGCTCTGATAAGTGGTACCAGATATATACTATGCAGTTCATTGTCTCTTACTGGATTCTAGTTTGCTGTCTCATTCTTATGGGTTCCCATTTCTCCAAGTGTATGGTGGGGATTTAAATGTCCCCACCTGTTCCACTGTGATTGTTCCTTTATGCAGTATTCTTTGGGCAATTACTTGTTCAGACTCTATTTGTTTGTACTTGTTAATGTATTCAATTCAATCCAGCAAACATTTATTGAACATTATTATCAGGCTCTGGGGGACATAAAGATAAATAAGGCTGATTTTCATATTCACAGAACTGATCACATGTAGATTGTTATACGAATGCCATTAGGTTGGAATGTGTATTGTGGTAGTTTTGCTTTTCTCACCAACTATAGCAGAGACTCCTGGACAGCAAAGGTTCTTTCCTAGTTATCTTTGTACTTGATAGCTGTGCAGTTTCTAGGCAGGAAGTCACAGGAGGACTCTAAAAGAGAAGGGCAAGTTTACTCAGCCACTTTTTGTCATGACCACGCTCTCCATTTGACCCGTTGCTCTGCCTGATCTAGAGTAATCAGGTAGAAAGAAGAACCTGAAGAACAAAACATCATCTTCCTTAAACCTAGAAAGAGTACCTTTAATCTTTTGTTGTCTTTGTAAACGTTTAAGACATGGGTATCTAAAGTTAATTTATTTGTTGGGCGGGGAGCTGTGCATATGTGTATGTGTATGTGTGTGTGTGTGTGTGTGTGTGTGTGTGTGTGAGAGAGAGAGAGAGAGAGAGAGAGAGAGAGAGAGAGAGAGAGGGAGGGAGGGAGGGAGGGATTTCATAGAAGAGATTGCCCTGACCATCAGTTAGATGCACTCACATACTGTACACCAGGTACTAATCTAAGAACCTTACGAATATACATTGATTTAATATGAAGATCATATTCTCTCAGGTAAGCTCCTATATTAGAACTGAGATAGAGAATTAGTAACTTGTTCCAAGTCTCACAGTCTCCTGGAGAAAAGTCAACTAGTGACTTAACAAATGTATTGACTGTAAGAAAATCTGAAAGAAACAAAATGCTTCACCTAGTTCCATGAATGCTGATGTCCCTAGCACAAGGTCCCTAGCCTCCAGGTCTTCTATATAGAAATATTACTTTGGAAGCCCTAATTCAATCCTACTTTTAACATACATTATGTATTCTGAGGATAGTGGCCATAGGTTTCCTTTGTGTAACCTCTGCTGCAATCCAACCCTCTGACTGGCCTGTGTGATTATTGCCATAATACACACATCCACAATGGATGAAAACTTTGTGAGGACAGGGCCCATTCCCTAATGCCAAAAGAGTGTCCAATCCACAGGAGCTGTTAGATGGTTTTTTGAAGAAAATAAAATACTAATTTGATAAATAGGTAAGCTGAGACCTAGAGATATGAAAACTGTCTTGTCCGCACTAAAATCACCTAAATGAGGTAGATCAAGAAAAATTTTGAATCTTTTTCTTCCTAACTTTGTTACCCACTTTCTCTCCTAGCACACTGTATGTTACCCATCTATAACAGAGAGCATTTTTTGTGACATAAATGAAGTAATTGCAGTATTTACAGAATTTAAAGAATGAAATTGATATACCTGAAATACTAAGGCAGTAATCAGAGGATTTTTGTCTTTTTAAGGCTGTTTATATTCAGTCATTTCTTTTTACATCCCACTTCAAAGTTCTAAGAGTTTTAAAAAGGCTTCCAACGCAGTACCTAAGATAGCAGATTTATTTAAACATAGTAAGGGTCTCATTAACTGTTTTTGTTTCTTTTTAATATGTTTAATGTGTCTTAAGTAATAGTGCCTTTCATCTGGTAACTGAGATATGGTACATATTTGAGAAACTGAAGTAAAAGGAGTATCCAGGAAGCAAAGACTTCTTTATGTTGAAGGCATTGTTGGTGAAAAAATATGTATAATTCTGACACTTGGGGTTGATTGATCCATCTGTCTTTTTCGTTTTATGGGAACCATTTTTATATCTGAAAATGATATTCCTAATAAGGACAAAGCAAAAAACAGCACCTGTCTTTCTATTAATGGCTTAGGAATAATTTAAATAGAAGTCAGCACAGTATTGCATTGTTAAACTTTACTCAAGAATTATAGAAAATATGTTATTGAGTTCACTTAAAGTGTAAGCTGAAAAATTCTCTGGAAGACATTTACTGATTAGAACTGAATTGTTTTTCTATGTCACCACAAAGACAATGCAAATGCTGATTAAAGCAATTAAAACTTTCCTTTGTTTGCAGAAAGAGATGTACCCAGATATGGCTTTTTGTTTGTAGACATCTTAATAAGCACTAGCAAACTGAAATGAAATCTGTCATCAGTTATATTTTTCTCTTAGACAAACTGTCTGCTTCACATACATATTAAGCAAGATTTGTTACCAATGCTTCCTTATATTTCTATTTGTTGTTGTAAAATGGTAAATGTAGAAATAACACTAGATCTATCAATTTGATAATATAATGCAATGCATCTGGCAGCTGAATAGGGGAAAATGTAATGACATATTTGGCAGAGTGAATGGTTTTTATTATGGGTTGTTCTTACTCTTTAAAAAAAACACAATTGTGCCATTTGTTGTAAACTAATGTCAAGGCATATAAAGTATTATTGGAGATTGGGAATTTATTGTTTGTAGAACATAAATTGACTGCCATCTACATAGAACCATCAGTTTTTTAACTTGTTAAATATTTATTTACCAAAATGATTTGAATAGGAAAGCTTGCTGGAGGGAACCATGTCTGTTTTTTAGTTATATATCAATGAATTCTCTTAGAAACTTGACTTTCTTATACTTTCATAGTTACAGTTTTGCTACAATCCAACATAGAATATTGAAAAACATAAGAGTCAATATCCTAGAGTATGAAAGATGATCAATTCCAAAAAAGTAGCTAGAATAATTATAATTTTATTTGCTTTCATAGAAACACAAAGCTAAAAATATTTCCCTGTTTTAGTGAGACAGAGCAGTAGTACAAAAGGACATCCTTATTTCACTTATTTCACTTTTATTCTAGTCCTATGCTCTCAAATTCTTTTTGATCACTGTGTGTCAGAACTTGGTTGCAAAGACTTAAATGTGAATTTGCCATGACAAGCTCAGGCTCCTCTAGGAGACCCATAGATATAATATGTTGTGGATCACAAACAGTAGACAAGCTGGGGCAATGAAAGCCCATGTACATATATATATCAAAACAAATCAAGCTGAAATGCACTAAAATATTTTTTGTTCATTTCTTTTTATTGTAAATAAAGGATAATGGGTATAAAGTATATATTTGAACTACTCTGACCTGGAGAATATTCAATTATGTTGCTCAGAGAGTTTCGGTGGGCTACCTGATGGGGAGTGACTTGAGGTTCAGGCTCAAAATAGGGAAGGTATTTTCCTTGTAAAAAGACTTGCAATACTGAGTCTGGTTTTCCTTCTGTCTGAGAGCATGGTGATGAAACAAAATAAAAAGAAAATAAAGTCCAGTCACTGACAAAAAATAGCAAATATTGTCATTGGCTGCACTCTCTACCCATCCCAGGAAGTGCAGCTACCAAGACTGAGAATTCTACAGAGGACATAGAATTGGGTGGGCCTTCAAACACCGAGGGCACATCTCAGCCTGAGCTGGGTGAAAATCAAGCGGGGCCAGGGAACAACTTGTGCCAGAACAATTCTTAGGCTTTCCAGAAGCGGACTTCATGTCCCTTTGTGAGAAGAGATGAAAGATGATTGGTGACGCCCTCTGGGATAGAGAAATGGTCCAGCGGAGAGCAGTGTCCAGGGCTTTCTAGATGGTGCCACACATCATTTGTAGGTTGCCAGTGAATACGCAGAGGCTTCTGGGCATGCTTGAGATGATTACATTGTTGAGCAGATCAAATGATCCTCCATGAGTGATTCCATTTGACCTTGTGCATTATTTGGGGGTGGAGATAGCACAATGGTTTCTGTGGTAGCTGCAGTGCTGAGAGGCAGCAGAAAGACAACAGGCTGGGTAAAACTGACAGAGACTTTCAGGTTCTTGCCTCTCTCCCCCGTTTTCTCCTTCCCCTCCAGTCCGTGAGAGCTGAGATAACTTAACTTATATGAACTAGGCACCAAAGGTGGATGTATGTTCCAGCTTTGAATCTGGAGGGACTGACATGGGTGCAACAAAGAACCTTCAAATGCCAGTTGCTGGGCTGTCCTCTAAGAAGGAACAGTTGCTGTGCTCAGTGGCTGGGTTCCCTCAACTAGTGTTATCTCTTCCAAGAGAGCTCCTACTTTGCATTCAAAGAGCCCAGGTTTGATCCCAGTTGTGTAACTGTACCCTGCCACTGCTGGGAGTGGCTACCAAGAAGCGTGCCAGGAACAACTCCGGATACTGCAAGGAGAGACCCCACAAAATTTTTTTAAAAAGACAAGAGAGAAATACATCTCTTATTCACTATCTATTCATAAGAAATTTGTAGGTAACTACAGAGCCTACATATTAAAAATAAAATTTAGTTTAATGGGTATTCTAAAATGTTTAAGTGGAATAAGAATTCTCAACTGATTGTAGTTTCAAGAAGGTGGGGAGTCTGTGTGCACACATACGTGTGTGTGTGTGCCCTGTTTGTATACTGGAAGAAAACATGCACAAGTATTAGTGAAGCTCACTTTTGAAAGATGAATCTTATTTTTAATTTCGTTGAAGTTTGACAATGAGGTAGTGTTAGACATATAATTTTTAAAAATCTAGGGGGTAATATTTTGGGGGGGTCTTGTTTGTTTGGGGGCCAAACCTTTTGGTGTTTAGTGATTATTCCTGGTCTGTGCTCAGCATATGGGGTGCTAACTGGGATACTGGGGATTGAAACCAAGGAGGCTGTCTGCAAGGCAAGCACCCTGCCCACTAAGCTATCTCTCCATCCTCTAAATATTTGTATTTTAAAAACTATTTTTGTAAAAAATTTCTTTAAGAAAGTCTTCTGCAACTGAATTGCAAATATAAACATTGTTATCCAGTTCTTATCAATCATTATATTAAAAAACTAATTAGCTATCATTTGAAATTAAGGAATAAGTTATTTTGGTTTATTTAATTATACAAGCACTACATAAAAGATATTTTTGAGGCAGACAGTTTGAAGAGTTTTGAATTCTAACACTATTAAAACCCACAGAGTTCTAGAAATGTTTAGAGTATTTTAAGATTACCTGCTTCATTTTGCTAGACAAATTTAAAAAATGATATTCAGAATTTAAATGTGTAATTTTTTCCCTGACTTGATCACAGACCTCATTTGATAAAGAGGTCAGTACTTGGCACATTTGAGCAAATATCAAAATGGCATTGGGTATTTATAGAACTAAATTAGATGTTAAACAAATGGAAATTATAATTTAGAGAAAGAAAAGACAGGATATTTATAGCTCATTGCATACAATAGAAATCTTTTACTTTTTACAGGAAAATGATTTTTAATATGATCATTTTGTAAAAATAAATCCCTTAAGATTTCTAATAATATTTTTACCTGAATTATAGAAATTTGGGGTTAATTGTGAGTTTGCAGTATTTTATTCTGAGTTTTCTTTGCCACAGGGGAGATTGGCAGATATAACAAGAAGTACTATTGAGTCCATGAACATCATGGTTGAATTCTTTTGGCTCAGCTTGTGAAATGAAAGTTCTATCCAGTCTTTCAAAGACAGTTCTTGAGTTTTCCATAATTACCACTGGATATTGCCACAGTGGCAGAGAGTTTCTTGTCCACATGCCTGGCTGTCTTCCCCAGGGCCCCTCAGAGGGGATGGGCTCCAGCTCCCCGCCCCAAGCAGAGCTCCCAGGGGCCGAAGACCATCAGAACCTAGCCACAGTCATGCTCAAGGCCCCTCTCCACATGTTCAGGCAAGCCTCACACATGAAGGTACAGGCAGAGGAACCCAGGTGTGTGTAATCCCATCAACGGCCAACATCCAGAGACTTAAAAGCAAGCTCCCAGAAGCGATATCTTATATAACCTACTTTTCCCTCTGGGAGAAACTCGCAAGCTACTGAGCGCTTCCTGCCCACATGGGACAGCCTTGCAAGCTTCCCATGGTGTATCCATATGCCAAAGCCAGTAACCAGCTGAATCTCATTCCCCTGACCCTGAGTCTCCAATGCAGCATTGTTGGGAAGGCCAAGAAAAGAGAGGCTTCTAAAATCTCAGGGATAGGACGGATGTAGAGATTACTGAGACTACTCAAGCCACTCAATGATCAACGGGATTTCGTGATTTGTGATTTGTGATTGCCATAGACTGGACAGGAAACTCTATCTCCAAGAAGAAAGTAACCAGCATTAGTTTGTTCTCTATTAGGACAGTAATGCCTCGCCTCCTAAGACTTTTGCTGCTACACACTATAGCCCCGTTTTCGTTTTAACACAGAACCCAGATGCTAGTCAACAATTTGATTGAGAGTTCAGCCATGTTCCCGCACTAAGTATTGTACTTTTTTTTGTTGTTGTTTTTGGGTCACACCTGGCGATGCACAGGGGTCACTCTTGGCTTTGCATTCAGGAATTACCCCTGGTGGTGCTCAGGGAACCATATGGGATGCTGGGACTCGAACCCGGGTCGGCCACATGCAAGGCAACTGCCCTACTCACTGTGCTATTGCTCCAGCCCCAAGTATTGTACTTTTATAGAGACTTTGTGGTATTTCAAAGAATTTAGATTACAGTCAATTAATCAATAAGTAGTATATGTAATCCTTTTCCCCGGCCCCACCCCCCATTTTGGACTTCATTAGGTGATGCTCAGGAGTTACTCCTTATTCTGCATTCAGGAATCTTGCCTAGAGGAACTCCATGGATTTTATGGGATATCAGAGATCAAACCCAGGCACTATGCAAGTCAAGCGCCCTAGACACTGTACTCTCTCTGGCCCCTTTGGGATCTAAAATTCTGTTCTTTAGTTTAGTTTGGGGGCCATGCACTGTGGTGCTCTGGGCTTACTCCTATCTCTGCACTCAGGTGTGAGCTGCTGATTGGTTAGCGAATGATATTGGATAGAACAGAACTGAGGTTGGCCACAATGGAAGGCCTTTCTCTAATCGCTGACTATCACTGGACCTCTAAAACTCCGAATAAAATGTTACCAGAGTGAGATAGTACTTCAAAGTACTGTGTTTTTCAAAAACATTCACTCAGTAATTCATTTGCACAATAAAAATTTTACTTTCTGTATAGGTAAGGATAGGTTTCTTCTATTGAGCTTAAATAGAAAGGCATGGAAATAAGTAGAGTATGCATCAATCAACCAAAGACAGTTCACATAGGATCTGTCCCATTAAACTGTTCAGTGTAGGCATGTAGCAGGGTATATCACAAAGGTTTATGTAATAATACTGGAAGCATTCTCATGATTGAATCTCCCAAGGATACATCTGTAAGAATGTATCCCCCTTGCTAACTGACAAATGATTATACTATAAGAGTAAGGGGAGATAGTAAACCTCACCTCAATAGAGAGGAGAAATGTGTTGACATATGAAAAAGAAAGAAAGAAAATGGAACCGAAACTAGACCTTTCAACACACTCTCCACATTTTAGGAGGTCTGGACCTGAGCTGTCTGCAGGTGTTGACTTCTGGGAGTCCACTGAGCTTTTGGGAATTTGAGAAACACTCTTCAACATGTCAGGATGATTTAACCAATATTACCCACAACTTTGTTGAATCTCATGAACTCAGGTTATTTTGCATGTCTGGGATTTGGAACACTGCCATATAAACACTTCTGAATCTCAAAAAAAAAATTGTGCTAGGAACTAATATTCAATTAGTTGACAAAACTAGAGGGAAAGACTGCGGCTTCTTTAAACAAAGCAAAATAATTTCTGATTTCTTGAAACTTCTGAGGAGGTAGAACATAAACTATTTCTCAGAAACAAGAAATGATATATAGTGCTTCTATTGTTAATTTATATCTATAAATGTGTCAGTGTTCATACAAATATTTATAAAGAGTTTCATAGGGTCACTCGCAGCAGCAATCAGGGTTTGCTCTGCCAGAAACATGTAAACCACAGATTCTCCTATGCCAAGGGTATTCAGAAACAAACTCGGGAGCTGGGAACCAGCTCCTGTTCCTGCATAGACAGAAGGAAGTTTTGAATGTGAGAAGGGGAAAGAGAATTGATTAGGGTGTGGTAAGAATTAGTCACCTAACTGGCTCACTGCTGCTTTCAATCAATCAAATATCCAGTCAAAAGGCTAGAGAGATACACAAGGGTCAGGTTCTTTCTTTGTACCTACTGATCCTGGGTCCATTCATCCACTAATGGTCTCTGAGCACCCCCAGGTATAAGCCCTGAGCACCCCTGGTGTGACTCAAACCCTGCCCTGATCCTCCCCTGCAAGGAAAAAAGAAAAGAGAAAAGAATGCAGTCAAGGTCATTTGGATTGTTCTGTGTCTATCTTCGGACTCACCAACCTGGTCCCATATAAACTAAAGACAGCAGTTGATATCTAGATGTTTTAAGCTTTTTAACCTAGATACTTCACTTACTGTCCTGGAACAGAGCTTCATGCTACCGACAGATTAGTTTCTTTAAACTTTATTGTAGTTTTCTTTGTAGATTGGAGTCATGCTTCTGGTAGTTTTTCTTGCCATAACAAGCAAGAACAAATCAGCATCCCTCAAGCCCCTTCCAGTTCCATGCTGATTGTGCTGGAGTAGTGTCAGCTCGATGGGTTTAACAGCTATCTTTACTCCTCTCATTCTTGCTTCTCTTCCAACTCACAACATCAAACTCTTTGTGTCCAGAGTAGCTACTGGAATACTACGTTATCTTCTGTTTTTTTTTTCTTTAGTTAAGCAGAAGGCAACTATTCTTTCTGGTGAAACTGGTTTCTGAGAATGACAAATTTATCTTTCATATAACACAAATTTTCTAAGAATAATAATCATAATAACCTTTAAGAAAGTTTCATAATAGTATACTTTTCCCCACACATAACTATTATGGGAAGAAATTTTACATAATTTAAAAATTCTCCTTATTCAATATTCACTTTCTTTGTCTGAAGTCTGTGAAGACATAGAATTTAATAGGAAAAAAACATATACACATATATGTTATTATTTAGGTACCCCTTTTAAATTTCTCATGATTTCCCACAGCAGTATTTTGTTCTATCTCCAATTTTGAATATTAATTGAAGGAATTTTTTGTTAGATTTGTAGTCAGATAATTTTCAATAATATGGCCCTCTTGTGTAACATTAACTCTAATTCAAAATAGGAAATTGGCTGAGAAGTGATGACACTGTCATTCTATTTTATATAGCAGTTTGTGTCACCAATTAATATAGATCCTCTGAAGCATCAAGATTTGAAGAAAAAGACTTCAAAAACCACATTAAAGGGAATCTTCAGTTCAAATTTTTATTAATAAGTTTTTTTTCCTTTGGGACGAACTTCCAATTTGAATTTAATGTGAGGACTACATTTGATTGGCTCAGGCCCATTCCAGGGTTTGACTACAGTGTTCTTCTCTCCTGAGGAGGAAGCAATGCCCTCCCAAAGACGATAAGCAGCCAATTGTGCTGAATCATTTCTTCCTGCCTTGTGGCCTGTTCTAGGTGTATAGGAAGTGCTAAGCAGTCCAGTATCTGAGGAGACGCTCATCCTGTCAGTTGAATGCCTCAGAAGAATAGCAAAGGGCAGGTAAGTCACCAACCTCTTTTAGAGATGGCTACTTCATACACTTCCAGCCAATCATCTTAGGAAATTATCTGTTATTTTGTATGGGGGCTTCCATACTCTTCAACCTGGCCACAGCCTCAGCGCCCAGATATCAGATTGTCATTCATCCAGGACAGTACAAGGTATCTGTAACAAATCAACCCTTTGATGTTTCAACATCTTACACTTCTATTTGAAAGAATAAAATTTTGGAGATTAACGTAAATTCTCTAGGCATGTTATTTGGGAAGTTAATTCTACATCCCTCTCATCTCATGTTGATTCATCTCATCTGTTCTTGATTTCTTGTCCCTATTCTGGAGCAGGACCATTGTCCTTTGACTTAGAATCTGACCAAGACTCTGCTATTTTCAGGCCTTCCTTGGTCTTCTGGGAGGGTGTTACTGTCCCATCTTGCTTCCGTGTTATCTAGAACTTCTAGGTTTCTCAGCAACTTCTATAAATATCTTTTTTTTTAGTCCTACAGGTTTTCTTCAGTCCTACAGGATGAGGACCTAGAGATACCCAGGAAAATCATCTACCTTCCCTAAGGTAAATATGTGAACCTATGTGTAATTTATAAGGACTAGTTTCAATAAATAGGCAACAGGAAGAAAATAGTTCTAAAGAAATTAAAGTTGCTTTCAGTTGTTCTCTGAGTGTGATATGTGTGTGAGTGTGTGTGTGTGTGTGTGTGTGTGTGTGTGTCTGTGTGGGGGGGAGGGGCAGGGAGGGTGGGGTAGGGGGTGTTAGACAATACTGACAATACCCGGAAGTGCTCAGGGCTTAATCCCAGCTCTGTGCTCAGAGATTACCCCAGATGGTGTTATGGTGGTGTTATAGAACCCAGGTTGGCCACAGCACATGTCTTAACTCCTGTGCATTCTCCCTGGTCCAAGTTATTATTTTATGTGAAAAAAAATAAGCCACCTGTACTATAGAGGTCTGAGTCAAACTTCCCAGCTCATACAGTCAGAGGCAAGTTTGAGCAGGAAGGAACAGAACCTCACAGTAGTACCTGCTTTCAGCTACTCTACTTCTGGACTGGCAGGTTTACCTGAAGTAAAAGTCATTTGTGAAGACTCCCCTGTATATTTGTCTCTTATTAGTCACTTGTTAAGGGACTGATGCATGCAAGAAAGAGTACTCCATCTGAAAGTGTATGAAGAGAATCAATCGCATACACAGATCTAAGAGTTCCTCCACTTGCAAAGAAGTGAGTCTCTGTGAAAGACATGCTCAGTGGTGTCTGTTCTTCAATGCCTTTCTCTACCGTGAGAGTTTTTTTACGTTTTTGTAGCTTTCTTTTATTTTTTAAAAGAATGTATAAAGCAAAAATGTTCCAGTGTTTAATGCATTGCCATTCTGACACTGCAACATTTTTGTTTTAAGTGAAGAACACCACTGACTAGAAAAACAAAGAAGCCGTATAGGTTTAGTCCTGATTCCTCTTCTGATGTGTGGTGTATCAAAAGGCCATAGAGAGAGAGAAATTAAATAATATGTGTGACCCTGTCCAGTTGAGTGCCAGGTATGCAGGGACAGTAAAACTTCAAACTGGATCTGGGAGTTACTTCTGTAGTCTGTGACCTTCTAAAAATATTTACATATTTTTTATACTAACAAGCTACAAGAGAGCACATGCTAAACATTTACTAGCTTGAAATACTGGTGCCCTATCTATCTCTATGCACATTATATTAAAAGATGAAAGAATAAGGGGCTAGTTTCTCTAGATAACCACGAAAACTAGTTTCTCTAGATAACCCCAAAGTCTCTATCTCTCTCTCTTTTTTTTTTGCCAGTGTGTGAAAGAATTCCCACTATTATTATCTTGTTCTTTGCTTTTCATTTTCTTTTCTAATCCCCAGGGCAAGTGACTCAGCTAAAAGACTAATACAGGTTAAAAATACACTGACTTAGAACTACCACTGACAACATTTCTACCTCATACGGCTAGACTCAGGGAATCCCTGCACCCGAAGAAGAGTCTTGATAAAAGCAGCAATGTGTGGGATGTATGTGTACAAACAATGATTCCAAGTCAATACTTTTATGATGCGTAGGGATCTTGAGTCTTTGGTCTGAGCCAAACACCCCAAGGAATAGAAGAGAAAATGAAAACCAAGCAGCAAGATTAAGAGAGTGGGGATTCTTGTAAACCGACTTTTAAAAATATTTGCAGACTGTTTGCAATAAGCTTACCATAAATCCACGTAGGTATAGTATTTCCGCTACTTTCATTCAAACAGTCAATCTAAAATGTGGCAAAATCAATTTGGATATGCCTATACATATTTGAACATAATAAATGCATATGAGAAAAACAGAACAATCCTTCCTGGGTCACTAGACAGCTATAATACAGCTTTTACCTTTTCAAAAAGCGCAACTTAAGTGTTCAGAAATACGTGGATATAGCTCCACAGTAGATTTTTATTACATATAAAATCTGACGCTTCTGACTCCATTTGAATATGTTCTCTGTGCCTGTACCTAATGACAATTTTTTTTGTATATGCTCTTTTTCTTTTGTTTTTGCAAATAATTTCATGATGGCTTTTAAATAAGTTATCCAGTCCTTTCTCTCCATCTAGGGGGTTTCAAGCATTGTTCTGGAGGCCTGGGGTTCATTCCTGCTGATACTCAGCCCTGATACATGGGCTTTGGTAGTTCAATATTTGAACTCATTCATGTGGTGCTGCTCAGATCATTGGTGCCAGGGCCAGCCAGCGCATGTGGTATCAGAGACTGTTTATCTGATGCCCTCATAAGCAAGCACAAAATTGCATCTTTTAAGGACTTACCATATGAAAAACATGCATTTTAGACCTTTAAACCATCCCTATGACCCTTGTCTTAATATATGCAACCTTGTGAATTTAGGAGCCATTTCTAAATTGGGTAAAAGAGGCACATTTGGGCTAAATTTAGCCCTAAAATTACACTTGAAAAACTATCAATATCATAATTGTTGTTTTCATGAATAATCATTGAGATAGTTTCCCTTCTTTGTTGATAGTTGAATGCCTTGACATTGTTATTGATTGTTAAATATGGAAAGATATGCTTGACTTGAAAACAGCACCAAGCAATGTGACCCAGGTGATATTTATGGGGCATTCTATGCCCCAAAAGTGTGATGTAGATGCCCAGTTAATCAATAAAAAATTGCATTTTTTAAAAAACTATGAAAAAGTTAAGTTATGAACTTAAACTATGAAAAAATTATGAACATATGTCCAAATTTTTTAAAGATAACCAACTCTCCTTCAGGAATATAAACCATAAAGAATAACAACTACTACAATTTGGTTTCAAATAACTGCTGTGATAAAATCACACTACTAATTGGTTAAGGAATTTAGAGTCCAATACAAACATGCGGTTGGGATTTTGTGTGCACATATCACCCTGAAAGATAGAAGTCTTCCATATTGGCTGGGAACTAAATAGAGCAATTGGTGACCAATATAAGACCCAACCCAGCTGTTGTTATTCTTTTGATTTCTTAATTCAACTTCTGGCAGTTATTACTGTAGGCCTCTATTGTTTGTCTTTAGGTAGTATTATTATAACTGGCTCCCTTTCCATGAAGGAGAAATAATTCTCCTATAGACCAAGCAAGCTCCACTGGCCTTGGTCCCATCTCTCTCTCTCTTTCTCTCCTTTTGAGAAGCACGTCTGGGCCTGGCAGAGTTTATTTACAAATGAGACAAATGGGTCAGGTTACTATTGTGTAAGAAAGGATACAATTTCTCCACCAAGGAAAATATTTTAAATGGATATCATTTTACTAGTTGAATTATTGCAGTCCTGTTTTAGGATAGTGACTTCGATACTATTTTTCTCCTATGCTACACTATTGAATTTATACTTTGGTTTAAGAGGAATATTTTCCTTTTGCATCTTTCCAATATAAAGACAATTGGCATTTATTTAAATCATAAAAATGTTTACATAAACCATAAAAAACTAGGTTATTATTTGCAATTGAATTTCTTTTTTTATTCTTATCATTGTTAATGCAGTTAACGCAGCCGACCCGTGTTCGATTCCTCCGCCCCTCTCGGAGAGCCCGGCAAGCTAAGGAGAGTATTGCACCCACACAGCAGAGCCTGGCAAGCTACCCGTGGCATATTGGATATGCCAAAAACAGTAACAATAAGTCTCACATTGAGAGACGTTACTGGTGCCATCACTCAACGGGATGAACAACGGGATGAACAACGGGATGACAGTGACAGTGATTATTGTTAAAATCCTTAAAAAGTGGCTTGTAAGCAAATTAAAAAGTTTGCTTACTAAGTATCCACCTCTGGCAAATATTCTTGGACCAGTACTCTCTAAAAAGTAAGGAAATAAAATACAATGTAAACGTTGATAAACAGTGCAGGAAGGTAGTGAGAGAATGAAGAGCGGATCAGAATAAACAAGGATAGTGATGGAGGGTCTTGGGCCCTCTGGTGGTTGTGGGGTATGGTCACTGTACATCAATCCCATAAATTTGAACACTCTTACAACCATATTATTTAAACTATAATAAAAACCTATTCATTGAAGGAAGGAAGGAAGGAAGGAAGGAAGGAAGGAAGGAAGGAAGGAAGGAAGGAAGGAAGGAAAGGAAGGGAAGGAAGGAGGGAGGGAAGCAAGGAGGGAAGGAGGGAATAAAAGAAAAGAGAGAATGAAAGAAGGAAGGAATGGAGGAAGGAAGGAAGGAAGAAGGAAAGAAGGGGAAGGGACAGAAGGAGAAAGGAAGGAAGGAAGGAAGGAAGGAAGGAAGGAAGGAAGGAAGGAAGGAAGGAAGGAAGGAAGGAAGGAAGGAAGGAAGGAAGGAGGGAAGGAAGGAAGGAAGGAAGAAAGGAGGGAGGGAGGGAGGGAGGGAGGAAGGGAGGGAGGGGGGAAGGAAGGGAGGAAGGAAGGAAGAGAGGGAGGGGGGAAGGAAGGGAGGAAGGAAGGAAGGAAGGAAGGAAGGAAGGAAGGAAGGAAGGAAGGAAGGAAGGAAGGAAGGAAGGAAGGAAGGGAGGGAGGGAGGGAGGGAGGAAGGGAGGGAGGGGGGAAGGGAGGGAGGAAGGGAGGAGGGAGGAAGGGAGGGAGGGGGGAAGGAAAGGAGGAAGGAAGGAAGGAAGGAAGGAAGGAAGGAAGGAAGGAAGGAAGGAAGGAAGGAAGGAAGGGAGGGAGGGAGGGAGGGAGGGAGGGAGGAAGGGAGGGAGGGGGAAGGGAGGGAGGAAGGGAGGAGGGAGGAAGGGAGGGAGGGGGGAAGGAAAGGAGGAAGGAAGGAAGGAAGGAAGGAAGGAAGGAAGGAAGGAAGGAAGGAAGGAAGGAAGGAAGGAAGGAAGGAAGAAGGGGGGAAGGAGGGAGGAAGGAAGGAAGGAAGGAAGGAAGGAAGGAAGGAAGGAAGGAAGGAAGGAAGGAAGGAAGGAAGGAAGGGAGGGAGGGAGGGAGGGAGGAAGGAAGGAAGGAAGGAAGGAAGGAAGGAAGGAAGGAAGGAAGGAAGGAAGGAAGGAAGGGAGGGAGGAAGGGAGGGAGGGGGAAGGGAGGGAGGGAGGGAAGGAGGGAGGAAGGAAGGGAGGAAGGAAGGGAGGGAGGGAGGGAGGGAGGGAGGGAAGGAGGGAGGAAGGAAGGAAGGAAGGAAGGAAGGAAGGAAGGAAGGAAGGAAGAAGGGGGGAAGGAGGGAGGAAGGAAGGAAGGAAGGAAGGAAGGAAGGAAGGAAGGAAGGAAGGAAGGAAGGAAGGAAGGAAGGAAGGAAGGAAGGAAGGGAGGGAGGGAGGGAGGGAGGGAGGGAGGGAGGGAGGGAGGGAGGAAGGAAGGAAGGAAGGAAGGAAGGAAGGAAGGAAGGAAGGAAGGAAGGAAGGAAGGAAGGAAGGAAGGGAGGGAGGAAGGGAGGGAGGAAGGAAGAAGGGGGGAAGGAGGGAGGGAGGAAGGAAGGAAGGAAGGAAGGAAGGAAGGAAAGAAGGAAGGAGGAAGGAAGGAAGGAAGGAAGGAAGGAAGGAAGGAAGGAAGGAAGGAAGGAAGGAAGGAAGGAAGGAAGGAAGGAAGGAAGAAGGGGGGAAGGAGGGAGGGAGGGAGGAAGGAAGGAAGGAAGGAAGGAAGGAAGGAAGGAAGGAAGGAAGGAAGGAAGGAAGGAAGGAAGGAAGGAAGGAAGGAGGAAGGAAGGAAGGAAGGAAAAGGGAAGAAGGAACTAAAAGAATCATCATATCTGTGAAAATAGAAATAGACTTCTTAACACTTTCTATCATTCTGATTTGTGACTCAAAGTGAGTATCTGAAGCAACATTTCAGTGCTGCAAACCCTTTTAATAAGTGTATAACAAATCAACAGCTTCTAAATCTGCTGTTGAGAAAGGAAGTTCAAATTTGTTGAACCCTCATTATTATAGGCTTGAACGGCTTTTCATCTAGAAGCCAGATCTGCATGATTATTCTGCCAAGCACGAGTTGAGTTGGGCTGAATACTGTTCCCTGGAAGCCTAATTGACAATTTTGTTGCCCTTCTCTGACTGTTTAAGAGGAGTTGTGAGGGCAATGGCAATGATACATTTCTGAGTCATAAATGCCATCCAGCAGAACTTTTATTTTTTAACCTCTTCTTTTCTTAGAAAGCTTCCATGTCAAATATGTAAAGATAAAATGTTTTACAGGAGAGAAGGGATCTGACAACACTGCTGACCCACATTTCAGAAGAAAAATGAGAAATATAGGGGTCATATCCCAGCCAGTGCAAGCATGGTGAGCACTTACGCTGTAAATGAAGTAGTGAAATCGCCCACTGGAACAAGCAATTTTCATAACCGGTAGACTTCAGTAAAATAAATTTTATCATATCCTGTGACCTCCTCAAGTTCCAAAAACAGAAGTCTGCAGGGCACATTAGACCAGCAGAGATGACACAGTTACCTCAGTAATTGTCAAAATAAGAACTATCTATCTGAATACCAGATCTCAAAAACTTAACCCAAATATTATACCAGATTGACACTTGGAGGATTATGATTTGTTAACTAAAAAATAATTAGACAGCACCTTCTCAAAATCTTCCAACTGAAAGTGTAAACCTTGAGAACATTAAGCAAGACAATTATAACCTACATGTAGAATAGAAATATAATGATTAAGTAGATAGTAATGTTAAAAGCATTATATTACTTACTGTATAGATTTTACATATTTGATTTCATCTTACAATGTATAAAAATTCCATTTTTACCTGAATGTTAAATACTCTGAAAATATAGGATCATTAAAAAAACAGATTATTCATTGATTCCCAAAAGCATAATGCAACCATACTTTTTGAAAAGCAATTTTTCTCATTAATTATTTGTGACTTCATAGTCACAAATTCACAAATAATAATTATTATTTGTGTCTTCATAGTTCTAAATAAATTACTAGTAATATATTTATTATCATTCAAATTTTCTTTGTTTCACAGTGATAAGAACAGATGTGTCTAGATCAACAAAATGCAGTTTTTGTCATTTTCTTGTAGTTTAAAGCAAAGATGTGCTAAAACATATTTTTAAATGATGTACTTATGAATCATTTGATAAGATCCTTTCAAAAACCTGATGCAGATAGCATAATTTGATTGTAGTATAATGGTTGAACAAAAATAACAACTATTAAAGCTACCGATTTATAAATTTTATTAATGAGAGGAATAATAATATTGAGCAAACCAAACCCATAAAAAAATCCAACTTACTATGTACTTCTTCACAATATATTTTTATTTTCATAATATTTTTTTCTTGACAAACTTTGCAGAAACCACATGAACTATTAATTAATAGTCTTAGAACAATTGAAAATGACTATCAGCTGACAGTAGCCTTACTTTTTTTGTCAAATCTAACACAGATTCACCTGTTATGCCACTGTTAATCTCACTGGCATATTTTGTAGGATTATCCTTGTATAAGCTTATTTTGTATTTCAATAGTAGTGGATCAAATTCTTTAAATGATAATAAAACTGAGAGTTATAAAAGAGATGGTCAATAAGTTACAAGGCTTTGCTCATCTCCCCAAACTGGCTTTTCATTCTGACAGCATTTCCCCAAGTACACGTCTGTGAGTACTAAAATAAAATGTGGTTGATATGCGATCTTAATTTTTTCAGAGGAATTTGTGGCTGTATTTTTGCTTCTCTCTAAGCACATGACTACTACATGATTAACAACAGCACAATAATAACTTTATTTTGAATTTCATCTTTATAGTCTCATAAGAATCTCAACTTATTTCAGAATTTATACCTAAGGCACGTATTAGCTAAAACTAAAAAAATATATAGTCTGTACACATTATTTTATTGTTTAAATGGTCCTCATTCGTGTTTCATTTCAATAATATTTCCCCAGCTTGTAAAGCTTATGTTACATTGAACTCCTCTTTAAATTCACAATGCATAAAACTGCCAGGTGGCCTAATAACAGAGTGCATTAACAGATTGAACTATAAATCAGGTGGTTGTGTTCACATACTGTAAAAATACCACAATTTCTTTTAGATTATACTTTGTATGCTGATTCTTTGAAGTAATCACAAATGTTTTGGGAAATTTTAAATGAGTAAAGAGGTCATATATCCCAGTATAACATATAACATACTATTCACCTTATTATTTTTATTTGCATTTACTGTTGTGAAATTAAATGAGATAATGAATTTGGTAGTCAAGAAACACAGCCAAGTCAAAAGCTCTTATGATGGCAGTATTTAATACAATTAAACCTATGATACAAATGACTTATCTTTGAATAATGAGTTATGGTAAATAGTTATTCATTTGAACATCTATTGGGAACTAAGAGTGAGTCATGCACTATTATATAAAACAGTGAGATTAGAATTGGATAGTCACTACTTATCTCTAGAATATTTGAATAATTTGAAAAGTAAGGAAATGATTTCTATTACACTTTCAAGAAGAAATTTTCAAAAACATTTACCTTCTGAACAGTGCATTTTGTGTAGAAACTTGGATTTAAGCTTTTGAAAAGAGCAAAAATCAGCCATCGCACAATATACTGTCTGAAAAAAGGATTGAAAACCACTTATTGTGCATATCAGTGATAATAGAGGCATAGTAGAAGACCTGGGAATACTCTAACAATCACTTCCTTCTGTAGCGTATGTAGTGGTTTGAAAAATGTGTTATGGATTTGAGCTGCAATCCCAAAGAGTTGTGCTGAATCCCAGGTCTTTTACTTTTAGTTGCAAAGCTCTCAGCATTCTCTCGTTATCCCATTGAAGTATTCTTTCTGTAATTTTATGATATTGTTTCTATCCCAAGAGTGTGTTTATATTAACAGAATATATTTTGCAAAGTAGCAGAAGCAAATAAAATTAGATTCATATCCAAATTGAAAGAAATACCAGTGAAACTGAAAATATATATAAACTGCATGTGGCTAGAAAAGGCAGCGCTGATATTATAGTTCCATTCATAAGGGTAGTAAAACAGAACCTCAAAAGCAGGATAAGGCCTTTTCAGGAAAGCTTTCAAAAATTGTTGGTTAAGGAAAATTTGTTGGCAAAATGATTCCAGGAAACAGATTCATGTCAGAAAAGTGTAGGTTAACAAACTGTAGTGATAATATTGAAGCCTTAGGAGAAATTCTGCTGACATAAATTAGCCTCTTAGGAGTATACAAAAATTTTCCATACGATTAAAAATATATTTTCATAAGCCTATATCACTGAAGAACCTCCATTAACATTGCTTCCACAATGAATTTATGTTTCTCATTGTATACCCATTGCTTGTTTGTGGGACATTCACTGTGTCCTGCACTCATTTTAGCAGTAGGAAGAACAAGAAACCGGAGGATCTCACACCAGCAACTAAATGGTGTGGTTCATAAATGACTCGGTTTACTTCCACCTACACTGTAAAAGGCAAAAATAACAGTCACACTCAGCTGCAAAGGTGAGTATGTGAAATACTGTCATGTGCCCAAGAAAACTGTGGGAAAAGCATTAGGATAGTTTGTCCATGTTTGTTCCTGAAAAGTCATTTCTGAGGGTGGGGGGTCAGAAGTGAGAATGGCAGCGGTGATCAGTTTCCTTGAGGTTTGCCACCACAAACCTTGTTGGAGCTTGCAGATTCTTCCTTCCGCTGAGCTCCATCTTTGCAGAAACTGCTGCACCATGAAAACCACAGGGAGAAACAAATGTACGGAATAAAGGGCAAAGGGAGAAAGATGAGAAAGTGATCTAGATAAACCCTTGGAAGCCACAAGCATCGAAATATGAAGAGCCGAAGACCGCAGATGCTGGCACAATCTGTGGACTTCATACTACTGTCTAAAACTTTTCTTAGATCTAAAGCATCTATCCCCATTTTATCACCCTGAGTATCTATGATAGGTTCACACTGTTTACAAAAAAACATCTATGGCATTCAATGCAATGTTTTCATGTATAGTTCAATCTAATATATATATATATATATATATAATAAATCATCTGCTCTCTCAGATGAAGAAGAATAAAACAGACAGTTCAGAGATAAGTCAATGGCAAAATGGTAACGTGGATGGAGCTGGACCAAAATAACTGCTGAGCAAAATAAGTCAAAGGGAGAAGGACTAACAGCAAATGGTTTTATTCATTGGTCCTTTGTAGAGAAACAAAACAAGGAGAGAGATGGTATCAGTGATGACAAATCCTAAAATCCGGGTTACAGAACTGAAATTACTAAGTAAAGTAGGGAGTGGGGTTGGAGGGATAAAGAGCTGGACTGGGAGTAAAATAAAGATATTTCTGAAGAATCTTGGCCACTTTTGTGGTAATGAGGCAAGGTACCTGTGTACGTTAATACCGAAAACTTGAACACTATTGAAAACATGTGGCCGAGTCTACAAATATTAACTCTTTTAGAGATGAAATTATGCAATTTGCTGCTACATGGATGGAACTGAAGTCAGTCGGAGGGAGAGATACAAATACAGAGTAGTCTCTTTCTTATCTAGCATAAAGAAATATAGTAAGGGCATGCCAAATGGCCAATGATAACAGCCTGAGAGTCAGCCCCCAGTGGGATGGTGTAGAGGTTAGGAGTGATCCTTGAGATACTGCTGAAAGAATGCTCACACTCTGGTGGCAGCTGTGGTGGTGATATGCTGCCTGTCTGATATTGTCTAAAGTCTTGTAAATTATAGTGCTTAAATAAACATTTTGTCTTTGTTTTTGTTTTTTGATCTCACTCTATGGTACCCAGGGTTTACTCCTGGCTCTGCTCAGGGATCACCCCTAGAGGGATTTAGTGGATCACAGGAGGTACTGGGGATTAGACCTGTGTTGGCTGTATGCAAAACAAGTGCCAAAACTGCTCTCCGGAACAATAAGTAAGCACTAGAAATAAATAGAATTACCTTTGGTTATTAGTAACATATAAATCGTAAACTTACCCATGCATAATGATTATTTTCTTGAATGTCCTTTGTAATTTGCTTTTAGACCATACTTGGTTGTCTTCAGAGCTCACTCCTGGCTCTGTGCTCAGGGGTCACTCCTGGAACTTCTCAGGTAATTGTACTTGGTGCCAGGAAATGAACATTGGTTAGTCATATAAGAGACAAGGGCCTTTCCTGCTGTACTCTCTCTTTCTGGCTACTTGTATTTTGCAGGGAATCAATTTCGTTTTAAATATTGATGGGTTTTTTTGGTAGAATACTGATTACTGGGGGTAGGGTTTAAAGTAGATAGCATCTCAATAATTAAAAGACTAGAAAATCTGAAAATTTAAACTTTTGAGGAAAAATATATTTTAAGGAGAAAAAGACAAAAAAATTATGGCATACTCTAATTGATACCCCTCCTACATCAAGAATATGGCAGAGGCCATAGAACTTACCAAAGATTTTACGTATTTCCCTATGTTTTAGCACCTCCTACAGGCTGGAGGACTATGTGACTGGCCAATAGGATATGCAGACATGATATGCTTAAGAATGGATCGACATTGAGGGTCTGATTGTACATCTGGATCTATCCCTAATAAAGCAGCCTAGAAAATCAAGTGCTCTACATTATGAAGCTGAACTAGGAGATTGCCTCAGTTAGCCTCGATTTTTTTTTTTTTTTGTGATCATTTGAATCAGTCTGTCATCATCCCACATTGAACATTTTATTTCATCCCACATTTATTTTGCAGTGAATGACAAATACACATTTGTGGTATTTTGCCTCTGATATTTGGAAAGCTGTCAGCATTAATGACACCATTAATAATCACATTTTGACTAATAGAAAATTTTTGTGAGTTATTCATCTCACAATAAGGAGAAAAATAAGTTCAAATACAAGAGAAATGCTAATGTAACTAAGTTCATACAGTTTCAATTCTATGAAACTCATAATGAGAAAGCCATCTAAATATAGTATTATTCTAGGCAAAAGTTTAATATTGTAATAATAATCCATATGGTATCAATTTCTATTTGCATGAATAATCTGATCTAGGTTTTCCCAAATTCACTTCCTACAACTCACCCATATGAACTACTTCTCAAAAAAAAATCTTTGTAAATCTTATATCTTTAAATATGTTTCAAATCTCCTTTCACTCTCAAATTCTCACCTCATCATCCCCACTTATTTCAGGTTATTTCACTTTATCCATTAATACTTAACTCCATTGAGGTAC
The DNA here is from genome assembly GCF_027595985.1 of Sorex araneus. Classification (NCBI taxonomy): domain Eukaryota; kingdom Metazoa; phylum Chordata; class Mammalia; order Eulipotyphla; family Soricidae; genus Sorex; species Sorex araneus. The sequence goes on along the minus strand of NC_073302.1, from coordinate 267,154,887 downwards.
AAATGAGACTATTTTTGATCTTTACTTCATAGAATTCTTATGAACTAGCAAGTCTTGGAAATTAATCATCAAATGATTATAAAAATCATTTGTATTTAGCTTCATTTATACTTCTCTTAATTATTTTTCTCATCTCCAGAAAGGTATCATAAATTCCTGAGAAAAGTTTATTTTTCTATAATCTTATAGCAGTGATATGTTGAGCACATAGTAAATCCTAAATAAAGATATGATATAATGATTGCTATTGTCTTATGTCCTCTCTTTTAGCTATATCAATATTATATTTAATACTGTATCAAAGATCAAAGGGGAGGCTGGAAATTACTTCACTAGAAAACTTTCCATATGTCATGACTTTCAGACAAAATTTAAATACATGTAATCTGAACAATGCATCTTTGTAACACAGGTTTGCTCTTTGCCTCAATTATGGCTCTTCTCAAAAAAATGTAGCCTTTGTTTTTATTTATAATATAAGGACTGGCCACCCTATCCTCTTTGTATTCACTGATACAATCAATGTATTAAGGAAAGCATCAGAACACTTACAGAGAGCCCGGAGAAGATTCAGAGAAAGCAGTAAAGTTCAGACCCAAGCAGAAATGAGGGTGCCAAAGAAAAGACCCCACCGTGTGGACAGGATACTCTTGGTAGCTTGCCAGAGGAATCGGACCCTGGTCGGCTGAGCAGAAGACAAACGCTCTACCCGCTGTGCTATCGCTCCAGCCCTTCTTGTATCACAGAATAATTAGGAATCTGTGCTGACCAACATAACAATTGCAGCAAGCCACGCCGCTATCTCGAATTACTTCAAGATAAAGGGGATTTCAGGAGCCACGAGGTATCTGTGTATTCACCATTGGCAGCATAGCTAACTGTAAGAGCACACACATCAATACCTGAAACAACTATTTTATGAGCATCTTGGTAAATCATGATATTTTAGCTAAAATGTAAAATAAAAATGCAGTGGTGCATTCTCTTGTTTTTGTCCTGACTGTCTATATGTTTCAGCTAGACTGATTTCTCACTATAAACTCGTCATTTGTACTGATTTCAGTGAGAATAAATTCTATATGGTCCTACTAGAAAATCCAGATTTACTTCAATATAACGATATACAAATATTCATGCTACAGTATATTTTGTTAAAAATTACAAATTAATGATTAGAAAAAATTTCCTGAATAGCCACATTAGTATTTTTTTTAATTCATAGTTTTTACGGCAATGTATTTCTAGATTTCTTTATTGATGGAAGAAAGTATATGTGGATCTATCTAAATGTGGTCACCATATTTTGCTCTTTTGTAACCATCAAAAATCAAATTTAAGAAATAAGCAGTACAAATCATGAAAATCACATACTACTGAAGTCTAATTATTTTAAAAGTGTATGTATCAGCAGATGCTAATGATAGCTGGTATCAGCAGATGCTACTGAAATCTACAAGAAATAGATTTTTCTGTCAAAAATTATTTTAGTAAATATAATAATATCTAACTATATTCCATACTAAATTTTACCTCAGTCTACCTCTAAGGGTAACTAATATGAGAAAAGGATTACCTAATAAATATTATTTCAGACTTTGAAGTTTCATACAAATAATTTTTTCAAACAATAAATTAATTGTGGAGGTGTTCTATCATTTAAAATTCATAAATTTTATGTTCATTTTCCAAGACAAAATTTCAAATTCAACATTCAAACTAAGCTAAAATCATCAAATAATGGCAAGTTTTTTGGGTTTAAGATCAGAACAAAAGCAATGTTTTCTGAAGACTACATTGTGTCTGTGGGTAGATTCTTTGAATGTGGTGTCTGTTTTCTCACATGTGTAGTTTTCCTTGAAAAATTAAAGATTGAATATACTTTAAAACAGAACTAAATATGCAGCTAATGTTTATTTTTGGATTTTAAACAATAGTAGCATTAAAAATAAAATTGGTCCCTTTGACCATTGTTCATCATCCCCAAATATTGAAATGACAATAAAATTAAGGAAAATAAAACCTGTTCCTATTAGACATAAATAGAATACCTGTGTATGTCCAGCCGCAGGCTATTTAGGTAAAAGGACTGACAAATACAAAGGAGGTCAAACAAATACAAACAAATACAAACAAATACAAAAGAGGCCAAAAAATTCATGAAGATGTTATGAGATGATGTTCAGGGCTGTAGTTCTTAGAGGAAGACCAGACACAATTCTTAAAAAGAGTAATCAACCCTATGGTGAAAATGCAAGCAATATTTTGCCATTGGAAAAATAGGAATAAGGTCTTGAGTTGTCATCATTGCCTTCAAGTCCTGGTTTTGTACCACAGAAAAGCAGGGAATGTGCACTAAAAACAGAATTTACTGATAATTCTTCTTGCTATATGTCAGATAAACCAGAAGAGAGAATACTGAACACTGTATTTAAAACTCTGGTCATCAACTTTAGTTTGTCAAGAGAAAATAAAAAAAGGAGGCAAAATAATATGTACCCAAACTTGTGTCTATGTCACCTAGAAAAGTATTTAGGCCTAGAATACAGTCTTTTTTCTTTTCATTTTATTTTTTTAATAGCAGTAAGGGTTTTTTTTTTCTTTTTTTCTTCTTTATTGAATCACAGGGCAGAGTCTCTTGCCCCCTTGCCTGGCTGTCTTCACCAGGGCCCCTAGAGGGGGTGGATGAGTTTCCCTCCCTACTCCAAGCAGAGACCCGCAGCTGAAGACCCCCAGAATCCAGCCAAAGCCATGCTCAAGGCCCCTCTCCACATGTTCAGAAGACCCTCACGCATGAAGGAACCGGCAGAGGAACCCAGGTGTGTGGGACCTGGTGCTGAGACCTCCAAGCCTGCTCTGATCAGGACTGGGCCTCTTCTGCCCAGATCCCCCATTTTCCAGTAGCTAGGTGGTCACACACAGAAACTGCCCCTTGGTGTTATGTAATCCCATCAATGGCCAACATCCAGAGACTATAAAACCAAGCTCCCGGAAGTGACTGTGGGACATCTTATAGCGTAGCTCTCTCTTGGAGAATCTGGCAAGCTACCGAGTATTTCCTGCCCACATGGGAGAGGCTCGCAAGCTCCCCGTGGCTTATTCATATGCCAAAGCCAGTAACAATGATGGGTCTCATTCCCCTGACTGAAAGAGTCTTCAATGTGGCACCTTTGGGAAGGACGAGTAAAGAGAGGCTTCTAAAATCTCAGGGCTAGGACGAATGGAGACGTTACTGAGACCACTTGAGAAATTTGATGATCAAGAGGATGATGATGATGATGATGATGATGATGATGATGATGATGATGATGATTGAATCACAGTGAGATACACAGTTATAAAGCTTTTCATTGCAGAGTTTCAGTCATACTATGAAACATACTATGGGTTCCAAAACCCATCCTTCCCTCCTCTAGTACACATTTCCCACCACCATTGTGGAGTTTCTCTTCCACAATACCTGTCCCAGCCGTCTCTTCATCTCTCTTTCTCTTTCTCTCACATCTTTTGGGGTTTGCAATATAGATAATGAGAGATAAAGGAACAAATAACATCATATTTGTTCCTTTACCTATTTTCAGCACACAGTTCTTATACAGAGTGATTATTTCCAACTCTCTTTGTCATAGTGGTCCCTCTTCTATCCAAACTACCTTCTTCCTGGCAGCCTTCCAAGCCCTGGACCAAGTCTTCTGGTCCTTGTTTCTACTGTTCTTGGGTATTAGTGTCATATTATGCTTTTTTAATATCCCACAAATGAGAACATAGTCTTGAACACCCTCACCTTCCAGTAAAAGTTACTCATATAGTGAGTTCAAAAAAATTTGTCTCCCTCGAGGGACCTCATGAGAGGGAGGGAGTGGAACCTGCCCCTCTCTCCACCCTGACGAGGCCCTGAGTTGCCACTCATGAACGGCTCCTGGCTCTTGAACGGCCATGATTCCAGAATCACACAGACCAACCTCATAACCCAGTGGCTTCTGGCAGAAATGCATCTGGACAGAGCACTAAACTACAGCATTGTGCCACCCAGGATGGAGAAAGGTATTTGTCCTTTCTGATTTTTCACTCTGGTGGTGCAGTGGGTGCCACCTTTTTAGAGCCTATTGGACAGTCAGCTATGAGACTGTGGTGACTTGACACTCCGGGTTTCACAGGATGGGGGTTGGAACTGACCCCTCTCCCTGCCCCAGTGAGTCCCCAAGTTGCCACCCACGAACGGCTCCTGGCTCCTGAATGGCCATGATCCCAGAGCCACACAAAACAATCCCGGACCCAGCGGCTTTGGTCAGAAATCCCTCCAGACTTATTAGTAAAGTATCAGAAACCCAAAATGCTCTTCATATCATCAATAGAAAATAAATGATCTAATAATGCCTTTTCAGCATGTCTGAGTGTTGGGGAAAATTCCAAATAGTACTGGTGGACCTTTTGTTGAAATATTGAATGTGATCAAAGCAGAGAGAGAGTAAGGTGGAAATCATCTGCCAAATAGGTGGGGGGAGGGGTGGGATGGGGGTATCCTGGGGTTCTTGGTGGTGGAGGGTGTGCACTGGTGAGGGGATGGGTGTTTGATCATTGTATGACCAAGACTTAGACTGGAAAGCTTTGTAACTGTCCTCATGGTGATTCAATAAAAAAAAATGCCTCCCTCAAAGTTGCACAGTTATGTAAAGTGAGAGCACACAATCTCTACTACAATTTATGGGGAGGTGCTAAAATGAGTACAGTAAAAGGACAGAAAAAAAAAACCTAAAACTCTCACTGGGAATACTTGCCATGGTGCATATGAAAATTGTGATTAAAGAATGTGACACAAACTTTAAAAAACCTAATGAAGCAAATCATCTCTATAAATCAGGATTTCAATGCAGAGAACAAAGGGAAATAGAGCAAGATACCAGAAGCAAATGAAATATGAGCTGACACAGCTAAAGAAAAAAAAAGAATAGAAAACAAAATAGCCATAGAAATGAAGATCATATTAGAAATAGCACAAAAGAGAATAATGATTGCTGAATTTACACAAAAGAGCAGCATGAAATTCCAGAGTTGATAAAATATGAATGAATCAGGAATTAACAGTGAGTGACTAGAGAAATCAAAGATAGGAAACACAAACAAGAGACGTATAGAATAAGAAAATTCTGGTTCTTCACAAGAACAGATAAGTTATTGTAAGAAATAATGATAATGGGACTGGAGTGATAGCACAGTGGGTAAGGCATTTGCCTTGCACATGGCCAACCCAGGTTTGATTCCCAGCATCCCATATGGTCCCCTGAGCACCACGAGGAGTAATTCCTGAGTGTAGATCCAGGAGTAACCTGGATGCATTGCCGGGTGTGATCCAAAAAGAAAAAAAAAAGTAAAAGAATAAGAAATAATGATAATAGCTTAATAAAATTTCCTAGAATTAATGTCCCCCAGATTAATAAACTATTGTAAAACCCACTATCTCATACTTATTTTTAAATATTCTTAAATTTAACACTAAGTCTAAAGCCAAAAGAAATATAATAGATAAAGTTTTAGACTTTCCAGTGTAGATAGGAGTAACATAAATTTCAAAGCAAGATGGGAAATGGCATAGTGGTTTATGAATATGTTATAATCTGAGATTAAAAGATCCTATTACGGCTACTAAAATGAAAAGTAAAGAGACTTAGGTGAAAATACTTAAAGGTATAAAGAATAACAGAAAAATGTACTAAACTAAAATCTGATGTCAATATGTAGGAAAGACCCTCCAAAAAGAAGCTGTATTTGAATTAGCTATTTATACAAAGTTGTTAAAAAAAAGATAAGAATAATCTAAATCAGTGGAAACGCATACATGTTCAATAAAGAAAGGTATATATGACCAAATATTTAATACAGTTATAAAAAAGAGATTATCCTTAAAAATAGAAGTAGCAGCAATAGCACACACTAATTTGTTATTTGAATAAATTATAGAAATATGGAATGTTCTTCTTGCGGGTCCTGCGAAGAAAGAGTTGAACAAGTTGAGATCCCAGTCTTAGAAAATTAGTTTATTTAGATGTTAAGAAGTAATGAGTAGGCATTTTGAATGGTTTAGCTGCATAAAAAAATGAGGTAGTTGGGGGTTGGATCAATAGGATGAAGATTAAGCTGCTCGCTTTGCTTTCTGCCATTTCTGGTTTGATACCTGACCTGGTCATAACTCAACACTTCTTGCAGAAAGAAACAGAAAGAAGAAAGAAACAAAGAGAGAAAGAGAGAGAGAGAGAAATGGGGGAAGGGGGAAGAGGGAAATGGAAGAAGGGGGAAGGGAGGAAGGGAGGAAGGAAGGAAGGAAGGAAGGAAGGAAGGAAGGAAGGAAGGAAGGAAGGAAGGAAGGAAGGAAGGAAGGAAGGGAGGAAGGAAGGAAGGAAGGAAGGAAGGGAGGGAGGGAGGGAGGGAGGGAAGGGGGAGGGAGGGAGGGAGGAAGGAAGGAAGGAAGGAAGGAAGGAAGGAAGGAAGGAAGGAAGGAAGGAAGGAAGGGAGGAAGGGAGGGAGGGAGGAAGGGAGGGAGGGGGGAAGGAAGGGATGGGGGAAGGAAGGGATGGGGGAAGGAAGGGATGGGGGAAGGAAGGAAGGAAGGAAGGAAGGAAGGAAGGAAGGAAGGAAGGAAGGAAGGAAGGAAGGAAGGAAGGAAGGAAGGAAGGGAGGGAGGGAGGGAGGGAGGGAGGGAAGGAGGGAGGGAGGGAGGGAGGAAGGAAGGAAGGAAGGAAGGAAGGAAGGAAGGAAGGAAGGAAGGAAGGGAGGAAGGAAGGAAGGAAGGAAGGGAGGGAGGAAGGAAGGGAGGGAGGGGGGAAGGGAGGGAGGAAGGGAGGGAGGGGGGAAGGGAGGGAGGAAGGGAGGGAGGGGGGAAGGGAGGGAGGAAGGGAGGGAGGGGGGAAGGGAGGAGGGAGGAAGGGAGAGAGGGGGGAAGGAAGGGAGGAAGGAAGGAAGGAAGGAAGGAAGGAAGGAAGGAAGGAAGGAAGGAAGGAAGGAAGGAAGGAAGGAAGGAAGGAAGGAAGGAAGGAAGGAAGGAAGGGAGGGAGGGGGGAAGGGAGGGAGGAAGGGAGGAGGGAGGAAGGGAGAGAGGGGGGAAGGGAGGAAGGAAGGAAGGAAGGAAGGAAGGAAGGAAGGAAGGAAGGAAGGAAGGAAGGAAGGGAGGGAGGGAGGGAGGGAGGAAGGAAGGAAGGGAGGGGGGAAGGGAGGGAGGGGGGAAGGGAGGGAGGGGGGAAGGAAGGGAGGAAGGAAGGGAGGAAGGAAGGAAGGAAGGAAGGAAGGAAGGAAGGAAGGGAGGGGGGAAGGAAGGGAGGAAGGATGGGAGGAAGGAAGGAAGGAAGGAAGGGAGGGAGGAAGGAAGGATGGAAGGGAGGGAGGGAGGGAGGAAGGGAGGGAGGGAGGGAGGGAGGGAGGGAGGGAGTGGGGAAGGAAGGGAGGAAAGAAGGAAGGAAGGAAGGAAGGAAGGAAGGAAGGAAGGAAGGAAGGAAGGAAGGAAGGAAGGAAGGAAGGAAGGAAGGAAGGAAGGAAGGAAGGAGAAGGGAGGGAGGAAGAGAGGGAGGGAGGGAGGAAGGAAGGAAGGAAGGAAGGAAGGAAGGAAGGGAGGGAGGGAGAGAGGGAGGAAGGGAGGAAGGGAGGGAGGCAGGGAGGGAGGGAGGGAGGAAGGAAGGAAGGAAGGAAGGAAGGAAGGAAGGAAGGAAGGAAGGAGAAATAAGAGAAAGAAACTTCCTAAGATAGTATTATTTTATGAGTTGAACTGGATCCCCAATAAAAAGATATATTAGAAACTTAAGGGAATAAATGTAAGTGGCAACTTAACCAAATCCAGCTTGAACAGTCTTTCTGGGCGTCTGTGTGTTTTTGACAACAGCATTTGAACTAACTCCATAAAGCAGATTGCACTCCCTATATATGGGTGGATATCATCTGAAACTGATGAGAATAGAAAGCAGAGACATGAAATGTTTGCTTTCCAAACTACTGTTTGAGTTGGCCCTTTAGTCTTTGATGATCTGTTCATTGAAATGTCTATCACTGACACCTTTCAGGTCCCTAATCTCACACTGGAAATGTACCACTGGCTTTTGTGAACCTAGACTAGCAGAGAGCAAGTTGTAAGACTTCTTGGGTTCCATAATTGCATGGATTGATTCTATTTCTACCTGCCTCTATAATTCCTTTTAGTCCTGTTTCCCTGGAGAGCCTTGAGGTATACAGACCCTAATCTTCAGTATGACAGAAAATGACCTCATTTTAGTAAGTGGTTTTTGCAGATGTAATTAGCTATTGATAAAATAAAATAATACAAGAGTAGTTTGGAGCCTTGGTCAACTGAACTGGTGTTCTTAGAAAAACAGCGATTTAGACACAAACACAAAGACAAAAATCCAATGCAAAGACAGGGAAGCAAAGATCTAAGATTAACAAATGAAAATGATGGAGGCATTATGAAATGGTACAGAGAGATAAGAAAGGCTTTTCCTCTAAAATTTGAAAGGGTCATGGCACTACTAACATTTTGGTATTATATAATTTTCCTTTGGACTGGAGCAATAGCACAGAGGGTAGGGCATTTGACTTGCATGCAGCTGACCTGGGTTTGATTCCTTCGTCTCTCTCAGAGAGACCAGCAAGCTACTGAGAGTGTTCTGCCTGCGTGGCAAAGCCTGGCAAACTCCCAGTGGAGTATTCAACCACATAGTTGTCCTTCAGACCTATGAAATAATTCATTCATATTGTTTTAAGCCAAGAGGCTTGTGGTTCTTGATATAGAACATTTGGGATGCTACTACAAATATTCATGAAACTTTAAGACTACCAATTCCTTTGCTTTTCATTGGGTAAAATATAATGCTATACACATTTCAGGTGTAAAACTTCTTATATTGTGAAATGATCACTCTGATGCAAGTGATTCACTGTGATCCATTACCAAGTAGTTTCAACTTTTGTCTTTTAATGAGAATTGAAAATTTGTTCTCCTAGTAGCTCTCAAAAATATGGTATTGTTAAGTAGTCACTTTTCTGAACATTGCAAACACATTGTTTATTTTATAGGTAGAAGTTTGTACTTCTGAACCCACTTCACCCATTTTCACTCCACCCTTGTCATAGCCAACCACCAATCGGTTTATTAGCACCATTGTTGCTGGTTTTTTGGTTGTTTGGTTGGTTGGCTTTGGGGCATTGCTTTTATTTGTTTGTTTTTGGTTTGGGGGCTGTACACAGTGATGCTCAGGCCTCTGTGCTCAGGGCTCACTTCCTGCAGGCTCAGGGGACCATCTAGGATGCAGAATCTGGGTTGGCCTTATGCAAGGCAAACATCCTTGCACATACTATCTCTCTAGTTCATTTGTTTGCTTGTTCACTTGATTTCATTTTGGGGACACATTAGAAAGAATTCTTCAGGGCGGAGCCTGGAAAGCTACCTGTGGCGTACACGATATGCCAAAAACAGTAACAATGACGGTCCTCTTTCCCCTGACCCTGAAAGAGTACCCAATACCATCGGGCTACACTAGCAGGCAACAGGTACGAATGGAGATGCTACTGGTGCCCACTCGAGCAAATCCATGAACAACGGAATCACAGTGATACAGTGATACAGTGATTAGGGAGAATTTAGGGCTTACTCCTGGCTTTGCTCTAGTAATTGTATGTGAGGCCGGGATCTAACCAGAGTTGGACACATGCATTACAAATACCTACAGCCCCTCTTTCTCTCTCTGGTAGCTTTTCTTTTTTAGATTCCAGTTATAAGTGGGAGATGGCAATATTTGTCTTTTCTGCTCAGTTTACTACACTTAGCATTATGCCTCTAGGTCCATCCCTATTGCACAAATAGCATAATTCCCTTTCTTTTAATAAAAATAGGGACTAAACAATAAAAATCTAGTTAGGACTATGACCACTTAACATTGTTTTCATATCTTGACTATAAATAATGTTTCAATAATGGGGTGTGTGTACATATTATCTTTCAACTTAGTTTTTTTTTCAAAATTATTCAGAAATAGAATTAAAAACCAGTGATTTTTTTAGCCTTTTGTTATCAGCATATGGCTCTCCCCATATACTTACTGATTTTTAGGGTCAAATGCAACAATCTACTCTGAGTAAAAATCATAAGGAGAATAGGCATTGCCGAAGTTTACTGTCAAAGGAAAGATCAGCACATGCAGAAATCAAAATTTGGAGATTCCTTCACTGTATCTCTGTATCACTGTCATCCTATTGCTCATTGCTTTGTTTGAGCAGCAGCCAGTAAGCCTCCATTCGTCCCTGTCATGTTCAGGGCCAGGAGAATGAGGCTCATTATTGTTACTGTTTTGGGCATATTGAATATGCCAGAGATAGCTTACCAGGCTCTGCCATACAAGATTCTTCTGAGAGCTTTGTTTTATAGTCTCTGGGTCTTGGCCATTGATGAAATTATATGGCGCGGGGGCAGTTTGTGGGCATGACTGCCAAGCTACTGGAAAACTGGGGATGGAAGGAGAAGGCCCAGTCCCAATCTGAGCAGGCTTTGAGATCTCAGCCACAAGTCCCGCCTACCTGGGTTCCTCTGCTGGTTCCTTCATGCGTGAAGTTCGCCCGAGTGTGTGGAAAGTGGCCTTGAGCATGGCTGTGGTTGGGTTCGGGAGGTTTTCAGCTGTTGGGGCTTTGCTTGGGGTAGGAGGGAGACTCAACCCTCCCCCCTCTGAGATGTCCTGGTGAAGACAGACTGGTGTGGGTACAGGACATTCTGATGGAGATTCCTTATAATGGGGAATTGGTGTATAAGGAGACCAGGGGAACTTAAGACAATTGGGAACACTGAAACAAATTAAAGTGTGGAATATCTATAAGCATCATGCTGTAGATGGGATGGATACCTGAGGCATTTAATTGATTGATAAGTAAAGAACTTAAAGGTTAAAGGGCTAGAAAACTCGACCAAAGACTCTCTCAAATACATGTTTCTTTTTTCCGTGGATTAACACAAGGAAATAGCACATGTAATTCCAGTTGAAAGTTAGAAGTATCTTTCCTCCATGAGAAAAGAGTAGAAAAACATTCCTTGACTCCTGAAAAAAGAAAAACAATAAATATGATAGTTTAAGATGGATTTTTTAGAGAGACTAAAACATTTGTGAAATTATGGGAGTTTCTCGGAACTCCTACCCATTACCTAACTCATGCTGGAGTGTGGGTGGAATTAGTGAGGGCCTGTCTAGAAATGGGAAAACAAATCCTCTGTACTAAATGAAGTATGTTCTTGTGTCCCAGTGAATACCCTAGATTCATTTTAAAAAAAATCACTATAGCTATGATTATGACCGCCATCATGCATCTTCTTCTTTGGGATAAATGGGCTGTCAAGAGCTTTTCTCGAAAGTCAGTTCTCAACACAGTGATTCAATGGGGGAAAAAACTCACCTTGTCATCTGTGTGACACCACAAGCTCATAAATATAGGGTTTTCTGTGTATATGGGTATGTCTGAGGTTAGGATCAGATCAAAGAATTTAGGTCTTAGCCTGCTACTACCGTGACTTTGGCAAACTTCCATGTTTTTCAGAATATTGATATTTCTTCTCTAAACTGGGACTAATTATTAACTGCCAATTCCTTGGGGTTGTGAATTTGTCAATTGTGAAAGTTTCAAATTATCCATGCCTATATTAAGTTTTATTTTTATTTTGAGAGGATTTTTTATTACTCAAATTTCTCTAGATTATTTTATGTGATTTTTTTTCTTTTTGGATCACACCCAGCAATGCACAGGGGCTACTCCTGGCTTTGCACTAGGGAATTACTCCTGTCAGTGCTTGTGGGACCATATGAGATGCTGGAAATCGAACCTGGGTCGGCCGCATGCAAGGCAAATGACCTACTGGCTGTGCTGTCGCTCCAGGCCCAGTATGAAAAACTTTTTTAAAAAGCATCTTTACCCAAGTTTAAATTATTTAAGTCAGTGTTTGATTTTGTTTCATCACTGGTCAGTGGCATCAAAGTACAGAAAAGTTCTGAATAGTAAGAGGGATTCTCATAGAATTGAATTATGTTTTGTTTTGTTCTGTTTTTTTCATCTGTGTAAATTAGAGATCATTTTCAGTCAGGTAGACACTTGTTATTTTAATAAATATAATCAAATATCGTATTAACAGTATGAACTCATTAAACTTTTTGCAATATTGAAGCAATGCTGTACTTGGTAGAACAATGCAGAATCTATGAGGTTTAAGATGAGATAAAAATAACAGAAATAAGAAATTAGAGAGTCACCTTAATAAGCCTTATGGACATGGTCACAATACACTGATTTATATCACTCACTGTACTTTTAAACAAAATGCCAAAAATAATTTATATGTGACGTTCTAAAAACTTTAAAGTAAAAACTAATTATTATTTTTTTCTACCTTATAATATTTGTATTTCACTGCAACTTTTTTTAAAAGAAAAAGCTCCATGAAATACAAAACTAGAAAGAAATCTGTTCAAATTATATAGAAAAGAAGAAACATTCTTCTCAGCTAAATTTATATTTCAATTTTGAATCATGAACCACAAAAATAACAACGTTTCATATGATGACCCTTTGATCGATGGTTTTATTTATCTTTGGGTTATTTTTTTCACCAAATGCAGTTTTGATGACTAGCTTGCAGTACATGTATTTATTCGGCTTCATTTAATTCCTTATTATGTTCAGATTTTCTGTCAATACTGCATTTGGAAAACAGATTTTCAGGACTGTGCACAACTACTGCCCTACTGTTGATATCTGGGCAGATATTAGGATATTGGTGTCAGATTTTGTTTATCCCTGTTTATTTCTTTTTTGAATAAAGCATCAGAGACATCTGTTTTTATTTATTAACTGTTTCCTCATGTATCACGGCACCAAATATCATAGTAAGTCAAATAACAGAACTTATTTCCTAATATCCTGTAAGCATTTTGACAATCAGAAGATGATTCTGAAATTTCTGTTGTAAAGGAGCTAAACTCTCAAGAGTTTTCACTCTACTTTTGTAACCTTCAGTAGTTTCTGTGTTTTTGACCTTACTGAACAGCTGTTAAAGGAATTATTCTTTCATGCTTGGCAGTTTTGTTTTGCGACTATCTTAAAATTCCCCGTAAACAGAGATATAGTGATCTGCATGAGCCCATTTCAGGAGAGTGAAGTCTGACTTTTTATTGCAGACATAGTATTTTATTGTATTGTCCTAGCTTCTGTTATCATCCACCTTTCTAAAATGATTGTAAACGGAATGCTGTGCTACTCTCATAAAATTATAACAGTATACTTCCAAAAATATGCAGGTGTCTCTATGCATAGATTTTGCTACTGAAATGGAAGAATGTTTATTTCAACTAAATTATTAGTCTATATATTTGTCACCCTCAGTTTTGTAAATGAAAGGCTGAGCTAGTTCAGCACAACGCTATTTTATCAGATTGTAGGAGGTAAGTGGAAGAGAGATTGCTCAGTGGTGTAAAAATAGAAATATTCTTTAAACTATTGTATGTAAAAATAATAATGGGATCAATATGTATGTATATATTGTATACATAAGTAATTGTAAGGCAGGTAAATTGGTAATATAATAAAACAATTCTGATTGTATGTATTACCCGTAATGATGGGTATGTGTTAGTATCTAGGAAATGTAAGAATAAAGTAAGTCGTGGACAATAATTTATTTCCCTTAGAGACCTCTCAAATAGAAAACCTTTTAAAAACCTGAAAACAATGACCTTAAAGATTCTTTGAAGCCATTTAGTTTACCCCAGTACTCAGGCAGGCAGAGAATAACACATAACTGCTAGGAAATACCCAACTTTGCTTGTAGAAGAGGTGTACGCAGTGAGAAAAGTGCTGTTTCATTCAATACACAAAACATTTTCTTGCCAGGGTTTCTTTAGTGCATCCAGGATCAAACTTTCCTAGATTGAGACACCATTACTCTATACATAAAATGTTCGATATACTTGGTGCTTGTTAAATAATCTGACTTCTCTGTAAGGAGAAGTAATTCTGTTCTTTAAGCCTTTTCTCAATGAAGGTATTAGTCTTCCCATCTTTTTCATTTTCATTGCTCTTCATTGGAACCTGTTCAAGTATTTCATAGACTTCTAACGTTTTCGTTCTTTGGACTTAGGTACCATGTTCTGACAAGTGGGGGTAAGTCTACAGATTTAATATATGTTTCAAACATTCCTAAGGTATCACATTAATTCTTGTACACTACAACTGATGCAGAGCAAATACTGTGCTGTCCCATATGGCTCTTCATTAATCTCTAATACTTCTAAAATGTATGTTGCAGAAAAAAATTTTCTGTCTGAGCTCTGAGCAATCATTTTTTTTTCCTTTCCAACAAAGATAATAGAAAACAAACACCCAGAGTCACCAAAAAGGAACAGATGTATTCTATTTATAGATACACAGAAAAGACGATAAAATATGAAACAAACATGACTCGAGCCAGATACGGTTTGCTATATGGGATGAAAGAAGGGTGTGACACAAGAGTAACAGATGTTTTATTTATTAGTGTTATTATAAAATTCTAGCATCATTTTCAAGAGTCGGATTACTGCTTGTATCAGTTGTATCAATTGTCATCCTGTTGATCTTCGATTTGCTCGAGCAGGCGCCAGTAACGTCTCCATTCACCCCTGTCACGTGCTAGTGTAGCCCAATGATATCTGCTTGCTCCAGGAAAAGGAAGACCCTCATACCATTCATTTAGGGTTTTGACAAAGAAGTCTGATCATCTCATTGAGTGGCAGCCAAGAGGTCTTTTGACATCTCGTGGGATCCAGTCGGTAACAGCTCTAGTCCATTGGTCATCTCTGAATTGCATTACGTGTCCAGCCCATCTGATTTTTGACGCCTTGGCAAACAAGACAGCGTCCCTGATTCTTGACCATTGATGGAGGTCGGAACTCTGGATTCCTTCTCTCACTTGAGTAAAACGTGATACTTCAAGCATAGCTCTTTCAATTCCTCTTTGGGAGACCCAGATGGCGTTCTCATCCTGTTTTCATAGGGACCAGGTCTCTGAGGCATATGTTAGTGCAGGAAGAATGGTGTAATCGAAAAATGTGCCCGGAGCCAGAGGTTCTTCATCCCCTTGACCACTTCTCCAACACTCCTGAAAGTGTTCCATGCTGCTCTCTTCTTCCTGCGAAGTTCTGGCACCAAGTCGTTCCTCGTGTTGAGTTCTCTACCCAGGTACACATAGCTGCTGCATTCAGAGATGTTCGTCTCCTTGAGAGCAAATGGAACGTCAGGGACTAGTTCATTTTTTATGAACATTATTTTGCTGAGATTCAGCTGCAGTCTGACCTTTCCACACTCGTGGTCGAAGTTGGCCAGCATTTGTGCCATTTAGCTAATGAGAATAATGTTTTGTTATGAGAGTGATGTCATCAGCGAAGCAGAGGTGGTGTCGTTGCCGACCATCTATCTTCACTCCCATTCCTTCGGATTACTACTATGATACACAATGTGGAATAAGATTTCTGAGTTGAGGTGAACAGCCTACCCATTGGATTATGTGCTGAATCTATAACTATCCAGCATGGAGTTTGAGTTCTGAGTTCTGAAATGAGAACACTAGCTTCACTATTCTAGGGGACAGGGGGAAGTAAAATTGTTGAAAGTATAGCCTGAGAAGGATAGACCGGATCTAAACAAAAGGCAATGTGTGGAGAGCCTCCACAGGACCGTGCTTCGTGAACACCTGTTTCTTGTTGGTTGCACCGTGCTTCGTGAACAACACCTGATGGGGAATCAGGGTGTCTTGTCACGCTCACAAGTTATGGCTAGTTTATCAGCTGCAGACACTTGAGGGCAAACAAGCAGGGAGAGGTATATAAGGGGGGAAGCTGCCTAGCTAGTCGGTTCCTCCTCGTTCGTCCCTCTCTCCTCCTCCTTGTTCCCCCTCGTTCACGTTTCTTCCCCCTTCAATGAAAAGTTCCTGAATAAATCACAGCAAGAAGGATCTCCGAATTGCGTGTTTCTTCGCTGGTCGAAGCGGCGCGCGACAGCAATGTTTGTGTTAAAGAAGAAGGATAATTCACAATTTTCTCCTTCTTTCTGTTAATTGATTCTTGACTCCTTTTATAATCTTTGTAATTACAGCACAGTCCAATTCCTCTCTACCAATTCCCCTGTAGACTGTTGGAACTACTCTGCATTCCCTTGGATGTCACGTCTTCTAATCATGCTGTTTGCACCACGCTTCCTTTCTTTCCTCACCTGACTTTGCTCACTCTTCATTATGAGACCCACATCTTCCTGGAAAGCCTTCCCAGAATGTCTAGGACTCCCCTCTGTGCTCCAACAGTACTCCAATTCTCATTCTAAAACTTGGATCCCGGTTTATTGCAATGATTTGTGAATGTGTCTTTTCTATAGACTATAAGAACTGGGAAGGTAGGATCATCTGATTTTACATGGTTATCCCAAGAACTTAAAAAGTCACATTTTTTTAAATAAAAAATTGACAAATATTTATTTCATTCAATTTCAGACATTACTAGTCACTTTTTGTCACCTAGGTTTTATTCTTATCAACCATTTTACAAATTTTCTTCTCATCTCCTCAACAAACCCGTGAACTGACTATGAAATTTTTCTCTTTGAACTTTCTACTCAAATTCTAGCTATTGAAGCTATTAATATATGCTTTGCATATTATCCAAAAGTCTTCTCAGACTCCAGTGCTTTGGTTCTATTATTTTCTCAGGCTTCTATTGCAGCTTCCGGCTGTGTTGAGTTGTATCCTGACATCTCTTGTGCACTTCACAGCCCATCTATCTCTCATTCCCCATCCCACAGCTCCTCTGCCACCTGCATTTCAGACACCCATAAAAATCTGTTGAACCTAAGGCAACTTTTGTGCACTGGGAGCAATAAATATCTGGTGTTCCATGTCCTGAGCAAAATAGTCTAGAGGATAATCTATGCTCTGGGAGAGTTCTGGGAAGAGCTCTTGCTACAACTTATTCACAGTGTAACTAGCTCAGTAGTGCATCTTTGAGTGAAATTTCTTCCTTCCCACCTTACACTTCCTTTTTTTCCACTCCAGTTCTATATTTTTTATTTACTGAATAAGATAGGTGCAGGTAAACCTTGAATCTGTTTGTTTTATTTCTTAAGCAGGGTTAAAGATATCTTAATATGACAATTATATCTCTTTATTTATTATTTCCTTTTACAATTCTTCTCAGTCCATCCCAGGCCTTTTTCTGAAAATTTTTTCCATAAAATGTAAGAAGAAATTTAACTTAATATACTTGAATATCTTTTGGGGGGTTTTGTTAAATTATTCATGAATGGTCAGCATCCCATCTTATGAGCACAGATACTTGAGAGAGTTATAAAAAATGCAAAAGTTTTTTTTTTTTTTTAAAAAAGGCTGAGGGATAATAGTGCCCTGCTCTGATATGCCAGAAGCATAGGGAAAAACAGAAATATAGACTACAAGAGCTGACAGAATGGCTGATGCTTATAGTGTGGAGATGTTCCTGCCAATTGAGGTTGCTTTATATTGAGAAGCAGGGACATTTCACTTAAAGAATCCTTCCTATGACATGCTAGGTACCATTCCTGGAGAGATCCAGGAAATGTTGAGCATACTTCTACTTATTTTTGTTGTTTGGAGTGACTCCTGGTTGTTCTCTGAGGACCGTTTGCTGGTTCAGGGTTCTAGCTGGGATCAGCTACATGCAAAGCTCTAACTATCTCTCTGTCCCTTTGGATATGTTTTTAAATATTTTTAATACTTGGAAAACCTACTTTAGTGACAGGAGAGAGACTGTATGTAAGTTTTGCTAAGTTCTCTAACTATGTAATAAATAGTCCAGAAAGATGACTTGCTTCTTAATTCTAAACTGGATACAAAAACTTCATTTGACTTAGAAGTAAAATGCTACTATTATCCTTAAAATATTGATCTGTTATGATTCCTGCTGGTTGTAGTGTTTAGCTATATAAAATTGTGCCTTTTACCATTTTTATTAATTGGTGCTTTTTAACTTTACATATAAACCTGCTTGTAAGCCTACACTGAATGCAGAAAAACTACATGACTTCTTAAATTATGAAAATCTTATTTTTAAAAGTCAATAATCTCAGTGTAATGTGAATTGGTTATAAGTATAAGCTTTGAATAGCACTATAGCACTATCATCCCATTACTCATCGATTTGCTCAAGTGGGTACCAGTAACGTCTCCATTTTGGGACTCGTTATTATATTTGGTATATTCAATACACCATGGGTAGCTTGCCAGGCTCTGTCATGCGGGCGGGATACTCTCGATAGCTTGCCGGGCTATCCAAGAGGGATGGAGGAATGGAATCTGGTTTGGCCACGTGCAAGGCAAATGTCCTGCCTGCTTTGCTGTTGGAGCAAAAACAGTGGGTAGGGCGTTTGTCTTGCACGTGGCCGGCCTGGGTTCAATTCCCAGCATCTCATATGGTTCCCCGAACACCGCCCAGAGGCCCAGAATAATTCCTGAGTGCAAAGCCAGGAGTAACCTTTGGCATCGCTGGGTGTGACCCAAAAAGAAAATAAAACAGAATTCAGGCTTAAAATACAATTAAAAATTAAAAATTGGTTATAACGTCTTTCTGGAAATGCAGAACTAATTTTTTCTCTCTTCAGACAACTACCAGATGTTGAGTGCTGGTTCTGTATCAGCCATGGCACTAGGCAAAGAGATACAAAGATGAACTACAACATCTAATGGTATTTATCCTAATAGAATAAGCAGTGGTCCTAAGGAATAAGTCCCCAGTGAATGAAGGACTTCTGATAGGAAGGGGGATGGAAGATGGTGTGATTTTCATTTGGAAGGTGGATTGATAAATTTTGGTTCCTTTCCAGTGAATCACACCCATCCACTAAAATGGCCTTGCTATTTTCACAGTAAGAATCCTAATAAATCACTAATTTCTCTTTTTTTTTTCTTTTTGGGTCACACACTGAAATGCACAGGGGTACTCCTGGATCTGCTTTCAGGAACCACTCCTGGCAGTACTCAGGGGACCATATGGGATGCTGGGAATCGAACCCGGGTTGGCCACGTGCAAGGCAAACTCCCTACCCACTGTGCTATCGCTCCAGCCCCTCTTTTTTTCTTAATAGTATTTTGTGAGCCATAGCACTTCAGATTAGGAGCTTGGGTTTTAAATGTGATATTAACTATTTGGGATACTAATTTTTAAGATTCCATCATAAATTGTATTGTGGTAAGGTAATTTAAGAACCGTAGATTCCACAGAGGATATTGTTATTGTAACACCACCATAATGTTATCGTAACAATAAAATGTTTCATTATAGATGCCCAACACAACACATTTATATATTATTTAATCCAAGAAAGAAGATTTTTATATTTATCTTTTCCTTTATAGGCATTTTGAAAAACTAAAAGATAGCAAATTTTACAGAATAGTAACACATTTTAGGCTAGTTTGGGAGAGAACGATTTTAATTTTTTTCTTAAAATAAAGTGATAGACTGAGAGATTATAGATTAAAACATGTAAAATCTATAAAGTAATCTTTACATCTCCAACATATCTCCAACACTGCCTACAATATATTTTCCAGCTATGACATGAAAAGGGTCTGTGGAGCTTGGGAGGGAGCTCATGTAGTAAAGCACATGTCTGGTATGAATGAGGTCCCCCCCCCCGAACCCCCCCACTGCTGATGCACTCCTGGGGTTCCCCCACACCAGCACTGCAGGGCCTGAGTCAGAGTTGCTGAGCAGTGGCCTCTGAGTGCCCTCTTACTCAGGTGGGTATACTCCAAAACAAACAAACAAACAAAAAAACAGTATTTGTGGACCTTGTAGATCTTAATGAACTATTACCAACACAGCGTGAAACAATTTGAACTAAGATTGTTACATTGTTACGTAAGGCTAGAACAAAAAGCTGATTGTCTTTTCCACTGCAGACCAGATAATTATCTCCATAGACTCTCAAAGGCATGGTCACAACTCTTTTTTTTTAATTTTTTTTTAACTTTATTGAATCACCATGAGATAATTACAACCGTTCATGTTTGGGTTACAATCTCACAATGATCAAACACCCATCCCTCCACTGGTGCACATTCCCCACCACCAATATCCTGGGTATACCCCCCACTTTCACACCCTCCCCCTGGCTCCATGGCAGACAATATTCCCCATACTCTCTCTCTACTTTGGGCATCATGGCTTGCAACACAGACACTGAGAGATTAGCAAGGACATGCTGCATCTGAGAGAAGAAATGGCCAGAACTTTTGATACAACTTTCAGTCTCCCCCAAATGATATGGTAAAAAACAGAGGCTGACAATTCCAATTCCTCTGTGTGAGAACTAATCCAGGATGAATTCTTAAATGTGTCTGCTAACCTTTTGCATGGGCATATATGTAGAGTGAAAACAGATCCCAACTTTCTGAATTGAGATTGCTGTGTATGACTAGATACCTTAAAAATACTCTGGTTTCTGGGCCAGGGAGATGGTATAGCTGGTAGTGCACTTGCCTTGCAAGAGTGCCCTGGTGTGGCCCCAAAACCAAAAAAAAAAAAAAAAAAGCAAAATGAAAAAATGAAACAAAGATTTTTAAAAGACACACATTTGTCTCTTTGTTAAGGTTTGCTCTGCTTTGTTTCTCAAGTGCTAGTAGACACAAGGATTGTTTTTTGTAATGTGACTCCCTAAATATTCTAAATTTTAAAAGCATGTTAATGTCCAGAAACCTAAATATTAAGAAATATTTCAGTTGCTTTGGAGATAAAAATACAGAAGACATATTTCCTGGGACAAAGTTCTACCTCTCTCAGGGAAATGATATTTTAAAATTGATTTATTGTTTTCATAACAGTGTTTTAAGGGTATGATTTCATTACTCTTTAAAATGTTTGTTAGCACACACTGGTGGAGGGATGTAAACGATCACTGTATGACTGAAAGACAAATATGAAAGTTCATAAGTTTGTAACTGGACCTCATGGTGATTCACTAATAAAAAAATTAAAAAAGGAAAATAGGAATTATCAGAAAATAAATCAATAAAAATTTTTTTTAAAAGTATGTTACCACAGCATACTCACCACCAAAGTACCAACATCTCTCCACCTCTGATGATTCTATTCTTCTACCCTTTCCTCTTTGATAAACTCATCTCTACAGTCCACAGATTTGTTTTATTTGATTTTGTCTGTTTTCTTTGTCTGTTTTCCAAATCCAGAGCGAGAAGGAGAATGAAGCAGCATGGGGGAGGAAGAAGCAGGAGGAGAATCAGAGGAGAATGGACATGGGAATGGAGTAAACTGCAACTGAGATCAACCAGCCTAGCCTTCATTCCTTCCTTTGCCTGTTCATAACCATTGACCTCCTTCCTGGGGTGGGGGAAGCAGCTCGAGAATACCAAAATCGGGCAGCAGTTACTGGTGCCTGCTCGAGCAAATCAATGACCAATGGGACGACAGTGACACACACACAGTGCTGTTTTCTTTGCTTTGTTTCTCTATACCTCACAAATACAAATCTTTCTTCTTCTGAGAATTTTCTTTCAGCATTGTCCCTCTAGTTCTTTACATGTCTTGCCTAAGTCAATATTCCATAATCTTTATAATTTTTTTTATTACGCAACATGATTTACAAAGTTGTTCATAGTTGAATTTCAGGCAGACAGGGACCCAACAGCACTCCCACTACCAGAGTCAACTTTTCTCCAGTATCATTCTTCAACAACTTAGAACAAACTCATAAACATAAACTTTGAATAGAATTATAAAAGGCCCTAAAAGCTAAAGCAATTCTGAGAAAAAGATGGTAGATATCACATTCCCTTATTTTAAATCATGCTATAAAAATATAGTAATGCAAATGGTGTGGGACTGGAGTAAAAGTAGGTTCTCAGACCAATGAAATAGAATGGAGAGAATAGAGATAAACTCTTTACATGGAGAGTTAATCTATGAAAAATAGTATATGAAGTGGAAAAAGGAAAGCCTCTTACCTATTCTTATTTTGCTACTGTGCAGTGATGGAAGTTCATTGTCCTTTAATAAGTATCTTCTTCTTTCCATGCTTTACTCCCCCATTTTGGGGGAACATATCCAGAGAAACATGAATTCACAGAAGGTTAATGACTTGGAATATGCATGTCTGAAAATGTCTCTATTCTACCCTGAAATTTCATCCTATTACCTCTTTCCAAAGCTATATATATAGTAGCACTGTAGCACTATTGTCCCATTGTTCATTGATTTGCTCTAGTGGGCACCAAGCAAATATTATTCATGAGTGTGCTGATGCTTTTGTGCACAAATTTAGTTTAAGCTTAACGAAAATGTATGGCCATTTTCTTTTCAATTTCTAAATTGTGTTGTTCTTTTTAATTATCATGTTGTCTCTACCTTTATCATTTATAAAACTGTATTTAAGAAAATCTATAAAACCAAGTCATTTGGGAGAAGTTGAAAGTCTGTATTTTTTCTTCCTGCAATCTCTGCTTGGAAGCAAGATATTTTATTAATCTATTTGAACACCTACATGTTTTTCTCCTTGAAATTCTTCATTTTATTTCATTTTTTTACCTTAAGGACTGTATTCTTTTCCACTTTTTCTTCTTCTCTGGAAATAAGAAGACTCCAACTTCTCCAAATCCAGTTTTCATCTTTTCCCTCCAATCTTTATTCTCTTTTCAGTTACCATTATTTGTCCTCTGTTTTAAAAGTCATTTACTCACTTATTATTCCAAGGTCTATATATTTCATTCTGTCCTTTGAAAATTTTTAAATATGTGCTTTGATGGCTGTCTTTCCTTAACATCGACTAGGACCTTTTCTTCTTTTTCATTTTTATTTTTTCCACCTATTTGTTTTTATCTTGATAAATAACTGTGCCATGTCTCTTCATTTAAGTCAGGACAGAGGCCAAGAATGTAACCCCCAATAACATGTAGATCGTAAAACTCTACTGGTTTTGCCACCAAAGTATCTCCCAACTTTTCCATACTTTCCATCTGGATCATTACTCTCTTGGACATCTTAGTGTGAATATTATTAGCGAGTCAAATAGTCTTCTCACTTTCATTCTTGTTATCCTGTAGGTTTCTCTGCAGTATGGTAGCCAGAGTAGTCTTTTCAAAATGCAAAATTCATCATATACACCTCATACTCATCAAAACCACCACCACCACTTATATCTTTACCCACAAATATTTTTAAATATTTCCCTTGGGATTTTCAATAAATACTCACACTACTAATATGTGCTATGCCTAGTTATTAGCCTCACCCCAGAGTGTTGCCTCTCTTGCTTTCTCTACTCTTACCAATCACAATAATCTATTTGAACCCTTCAAAAGCAAGTTCCTTCGGCTGCATGTCCATGGTTCACATGCTCTCCTTGGCAGCCTGCTTTTCTCCTGCTTCCACCTTCTTCATCAATTAACACATTGAGCTCAAATGCTACTTTTTCTGGGAAGCCACTCCAGACCTCTACTCAAGATATCTTTGTAGTATCTTTTAGCTTTCAATAAGAGTGTGTAGCTATTCTTTAGGTTACTTAGCACATCTTTAATTATATATTTGTCTTCTATTTTTGTTAATTTCTGTCTACTCCAGTAGATTGAATTTTTAAATGTATGATTTATGAAAGAGGTCTCAGCCCCGGGTCCCACACACCTGGGTTCCTCTGCTGGTACCTTCATGCATGAGACTTGTCCGAACATGTGGAGAGGGACCTTGAGCATGGCTGTGGCTGAGGTTTTCGGCCATGGGAACGCTGCTCGGGGAGGAGAGGGAAGCTGGAGCCCACCCCCTCTGAGGGGCCCCCGGGAAGACAGCCATGCATGCGGGCAAGAGACTCTCTAGGCAGTCACACCCAGGGACTGCCCCCAGAACCCTGTAATCCTACCAATGGCCCACACCAAGAGACTTAAAATCAAGATCCTGGAGAGATGCAGACGCAATGTTAATGAGACCACTCGAGAAATTCGACGATCAACGGGATGATGATGATGATGATGATAATGATGATGATGATTTATGAAAATATTTAGATGTATATAAAATATGTAAATGTATATAGAGAGATATAGGAGCCACAGCTGTCAATGTTTGGACAGCAGCAGGGAGATAACCCATGGTATAGGAATGGGAAGAGAGAGGGTAGGCAGATGTACTATGCTCAAACTCACACATGCTAAGCACATACTCTACCACTTGAGCCATATTCACAGCCTCAATATATATTCTCAAAGAAATATGTCAACAACACATTAAAGGAGATCTGAATTTGGTGTATTCTATTCTTATTCAATGTTCTTATGAGTAGTGAGTGAAAATTATTCAATGGTTTTTCTGGTATCTTATGAAGTCAAAAACAAAAAAAGCTATGTTTCCAGGTGACTTTCAGTATTGTAAGCTGCTGTAGTATATATATCCTCTCTGTTGACTAGAATAAAATAATACATTTTTACCTCAAGTGTAGGCAGGATTTCACTTGGTAGAGATGCCATATAGCTTCTTAGGGGTACCATATCAAATAGCTATAAACTGGGTGGCGTATAGCAATAGAATTTTATAGTCACATAGCTATGGAAGCCAAAAGTATGCAGTCAAATTGTGCAAAGTATCACATCTCCTCTGGAAATTCTAGGGAAGAACCATTCCTATCCTCTTTCTCTTTGCTGTTACCTTGGCATTCATTTTATGTCTAACCCCATCATGTTGTGATTTTCCTTTGTGCCCATCTTTATCTTTTTCTGCCTCTGATAAGGAAAATTGTCCTTGGATTTACATCCCAGTCAACTAATCCAGAGCAACATCATCTTGAGGTTCCTAACTTAAGAAGGTTGGCAATATCATTTTTTAAGGGAACAGCGGGACTCCCAAACAGTGCTCAGCAGGGTCCAGTATTCACTCCCCGTGATACTTAGCCAAGCAGTCCAATCAGTTGATTGCTATAGTCCAGAATGCTCTGTATCTGTCTGCTAGAGACCGTAAGTGCCACCCCAGTGAAAGTCTAGAATTCCTGTGGTACTGGGAATATAAGGGTAATTAAGAAATGATGATTTCCAGTGCACAGCGGTTGGGCATTCGCCTTTCATGAGGCCGACCTGAGTTCCATTCCTCCGCCCCTCTCAGAGAGCCCAGCAAGCTACCGAGAGTATCGAGCCCGCGCAGCAGAGCCTGGCAAGCTACCCGTGCATATTGGATATGCCAAAAACAGTAAGAATAAGTCTCTCAATGAGAGACATTACTGGTGCCTGCTCAAACAAATCGATGAACAATGGGATGACAGTGATGATGATGTGATGATTTCCAGTAGATCTCCTTTATATCTCTCACACGACTTGTTAGGATTCTAAGTAACTTGGCCTCCTTCAGTGTTGCTACTTGGTAGCATCATGGTGCCAGACGCTATGGGCCATGGACTCCTGTCACCTCTTTCTTTTAAAACATGGATTTAGAAAAGAACAAAAACTCAGTCTTTCTCAAAATGATGGCTATGGAAGAAAGTTTCAGGATCCAGTCTAGAATAACTGCAGAAACCAACTTGGCTGAACTTGTTTTGTTTAAGAGCTAATCAAATCTGTATCATCATACAAACTTTTCTGCTTGCTTGGCCTTGTTTTAAAAACAATACCTTCTAGCTGTTGGGATGAAATCCAATATTACACAACACAAAGGTGAACCTCTTAGAAAATATTGCTCAGTATAAACATGAAGAGTGGAATTAGGCTTCGAACACTAAGCATTTTCACCCTGAAGAATTGCTCAATAATTTTTCTGTAGTAGTCATAATTTTAATTAAAGCATTTTAATCAGCTTACGCTTAGAGACAGAGGTGGAAAGGAATTGTAAACAAACCCATGGAAGAGAAGAAGTGATAGAGGTCTATTAAAACAGATTCAAGGGTGCTGCCTGTGATTTGTTGAGTGAGAAACTGTAAAAGTGAAAACCAGAAAGCCGTGTTTCTAGCCTTTGACTTTAAAAAGTTTCTACACTTTACTTTGTAAGAAAATAATATAATAGTAGAGTTTGTTACTGCCATTTGGCATTGCCTGAGTGTTTCTGAAAGAAAAAAAACCTTTTATAAATGAATAATCCTTACCGAAAGCCTACCAAACAATTTATTAATGCTATTTTGAGAAATTCTCAAAATTAATTATTCTCACAAAATATACTTTATTCCTCTTGTTAGCCAATTAAAACATTACACACAAGAATGCAATTTTAAAATAATTTTTGAATTACTGCATATTTTATCTTTTAAATAAAAATCTCTATTTAAAACATTACCCATAAACTAGCCTTTCAGGAAAGTAAGCAAAGGGGCTAATATCCCAGAATTTAACCTCAGTAAACTGGTTTGAGTTCTCACCATTTGCTAATTGTGTAAATGAACAAATTATTAAACTATACTGAGCTACATAGACCTCTTTAAAACTATAGGGAAAAGCCGGCGCATTGCCAGCTGTGGTCCTGTGACTCTTAAATATTTTAGGGTGTAGGCTAGTTAGACCCCATTGCTGTACCTTAGACCCTAATACTGAACTGTCTGTTGATTGTTTCGGGCCTTCCTGCGTATTGTTTGGGAGTCTTCTCCCACAAAACAAAAAGGAAAACTGATATCATGATTTACATGGTATATGTTACAGATTAATAGAGAAAAAAAGGGTATGCATTTAGTAGAACAGTACCTCTAAGTAATCACTTATCATTTAATCACTGTTGCTTTGATGATTCACAAAACATTATACACAAAAAACATCCGTTTGTTATGTACACAAAAAATGTTTATTTACAAGTGCATGTTAATAAATATTGTTTCTGTAATCTGATGAAGCTATGTCATAATATTCTTTCTTATAAATCTCTGATAATAAAGCTGCTTTCCCCCAAAGGAATGAAAAAAATGCATTAAAGATTAACAAAAGATTTCAAGCTAAAATAGAAATGAATGATCTATATTCATTGTTGTTCACTTTATAGTAATTCAGAAATTAAATTTATAAAATTGAATGCCCTGCCACAGAGGTGGGCTGGAATGAGGGGGTGGGCTTATGGGGTGGAGGGTGGGAGGGTTACTGGGATCATCGGTGGAGGAGAATGGGCACTGGTGGAGGGATGGGTACTCGAGCATTGTATGACTGAAACACAAGCACAAAAATTTGTAAGTCTGTAAATAAATAAATAAATAAATAAAATTCAACTGCTCAGTAAATGAAAACATACAGTAATAAATTTTAAGCTTTCTCTTAGACAGACATAGTTAATATAGGTCAAGCCACTTCTTCACTACAGATAACGAATCTAAGTCGTTAGAAAGTTGCCAAACTTGACTAACATCTCACAGATAATAATAGCAAGAGCAACTGTCCTTAACTCCCACGCTATATGACAATATATCAATAACCAGAAATGTTTATGTGCTATCAAAATCACAGATGACTAAACACCATATACATGCATCCTAATATTCAATGATTTAGGATTATTTAAGGTTAAAATACTTACCAAAGTTTACTGTGTTCATGCTAAAGTGGCTAAAATTTGACTCTTTTCTACTTTGATTGACTTCTGATTTTAGTTTTGGTAATAGTTTGCTTCTTTTATAAGGCGGGGTGGACAACACCCAGCTATGCTCAGAGGTTACCTCTGGTTCTGTGCTTAGGGACCATTCCTGATAGAGTTCTGGGTGAGACCATATTTGATGCTGGGGATTGAACCTGGTTCAAGGCAAGTGCTTTAATCCATGTAGTATTTCTCTGATCCTGTAGATTTCTTATTGCAGCAGCTCCATTTTATACACCCATCCTACTGTTTCAACCCTTTCATTCTTTTATACATAAATATCAGACTATGGCGTTCCCTCCATCAGAAACTGCTCTCTGGATTGACACCCCTTTGTTTTCCAAAGCCCTACCCTGTCCATCAGTCTGGTCTGTGAGTTGGCCCCAAAGCTACAGTCTTGATTTGAACTGTGTCCTCTCAAAAGGTATGTTGAAGTCCTAATCTGAGCATGTCAGATTATGACCCTTTAGGTTTAATATCCTTGCACATATCACAAGTAATTATAGAGTCATATTGGAATAGAGTTGGCTTTGAATCCAATATGACTTATGTTCTTAGCAGACAGAAACTTTGATTCCAAACAGAGACACACAGGAAGAAATCTATGTGACAAAGAGGCATTGAATTTTGTAATGCGGCTGAAAATTAATAAGCAATTAATAGCCACATTTGAATCTATTAAGAGACGAACGTGAATTCTACTGGAGTGTCAGAGGGTCCATATCCCCAAACTACATTGTATTGATCTTTCAGTCTGCAGATCTGTGAGAAGAAACATTTCTGTTGTTTCATGCAATTCATATTTGTGGCACTAGGTCACAACAACCCTAGGAAATTAAGACACATGCTCCCAAACTCCTTTTTCTCTCAATTTTGTACTCCACCTAATTCCAAACCCTTCTAGTTTATCTCTGTGGGCATAGGACATCAACTCCCTCATAAGTAAATAATTTAAGGTGCAAGTTAGCACGTGAAGCACAGAAAGCAATTTCAGTGTGATGATTCTATATTGTAAAAGCTGAGAACTCACAACTTTGTGGAGAATCTTTAGTTATATGTTCCCAAATCAAAATAAACAGATATGATGTCAAGGATGTCAAATTAGCAGGAGAGCAATACTACAAGGAGAAGTGATGGAAGTATCTTGGCACTAACAGAATCCTGCTTGTCTTTGAACACTGATAATTCTTTTCAAGTTCACACATACTTTTTCTAGACCTCCTTGTTGTTATATAAAGAAACTTAGGGTAAGCCACCAACATTTTAAATCATTGTTGGGCCTGAATCCTTCTTGACACCTAATTCCCAGAACCAGCTTATGGATAAGTATTAATTCCCAGCACTTACTGACAAACACAAATGATGTTTGCATTATTATGATATCTATTCACTACCTCTCTTGCCCCAGCGCCTGGCTGTCTTCACTGGGGCCCCTCAGAGGGGGTGGGTTTCAGTTTCCCTCCCCACCCCGAACAGAGTCCCCGAGCAGTCGAAGACCTCCAGAGCCCAGCCACAGACGCTCAAGGCTCCTCTCCACATGTTTGGACAAGCCTCACGCATGAAGGAACCAGCAGGGGAACCCAGGTGTGTGGGACCCGGGGTTGAGATCTCCAAGTCTGCTCAGATTGGGACTGGGCCTCTTCCGCCCAGATCCCCCATTTCCCAGTAGCTAGGCGGTCACACCCAGGGACTGCCCCTGGCACCATGTAATCCCACCAACAGCCAACATCCAGAGACTATAAGACCAAGCTCCCGGAAGTGACATTTTATAATCTAGTTCTCCCTCTCAGAGAACCTGGCAAGTTACCGATCGTTTCCTGCCCACATGAGAGAGCCTCACACGTATTCATATGCCAAAACCAGTAACAATGATGGGTCTCATTCCCCTGACCCTGAAAGAGCCTTCAATGCAGCACCATTGGAAAGGACGAGTAAAGAAAGGCTTCTGAAATCTCAGGGCTAGGACGAATGGAGACATTACTGAGACCACTTGAGAAATTTGATGATCAAGGGGATGATGACAATGATGATGATAATAACCCCACTTTCTAGAATCTTCTAGATCACCCACTTTCTTATATTCTTGCTTTCTTTCACTTTCCTGTATCCAGGCCAATATTTCATAGGGAAATTAAGTTTCAGAGACCTGCTTCTTTCTGAATCTTTATAAGTGCAACTTCCCTGTTTTTCCTTCCATATTTGTTTGACCAGCAGATGATTGTTTCTGAAGAATATTGATGTATTATTTATAGCATAAAGTTTGCCTAACTAAAACCGAATCTTGACACCGGCATTCCTTTCCTTTACAACTTGATTCCTGTTCAGGTTTCCCAAAGAATCTGGTCGAAATTTTAGAATTGTGTTTGAAGGCACAGAAAACTTCTGTGCATGACCTGGTATACTTCGTATTTTGATCAGATCATCCTTAATTTTTCCTTTTTTATATCACAGACTTATAAAAATTGCACATATGACAAAAATGCATGTTGGTTCACTCACAGAACAAAGCTCTATGAGGAAATATGAGTCTTTCATTTTAAATTAGTAAATCCAGAAATGATAAAACTAAAATTTAAATGACCATAAAGACTATTTCCAATGGGCCAGAGAGAGATTTTGAGGATATGGAGCTCATATTCCATCGCTGGCTCCACATGCTACCTGAGCACCACTAAATGTAGCCCTGGTGGCCACTGAGCTCTGCCATGGTTTTCCCTGGTGGCTTCCAGCACCATTAGACTTGAGCAGCAGCACAAAGGTGGTGACACAGCAGCACCGCGGGAGGACTCTAATCAAAAAACAGCATTAGCAGTGAAAAGAATATTTCCAAAATCTTAAATCTAAACATCATTTTTTCACACTCAAAAATGCTTTTAAAAATCTGGACGGACTACTCGGGAAAGCAACAAGCACAAAGCAACGACACCAGCAGTTCTTCAGTTTCTCTGGTTCTAACCATGCCCGGTATCACTTGCAAATGACAATCCCACTGATGGACACAAATTGGGAAATTCAAAGCTGCACCTTATAAACATTCATATGTGGCTTGGCACGTCTTTTGCCAAAAGTTGCCTGCTTGGTAATTAAAAAATCAATGTTTATTTATCTATCTATCTTTTTATTTATTTTACTAGAATATTGCTAAACAGAACTGGCAGCCAAAGACAGCACCTGGAATCTTACCTCATTTTCCCTGCGATTCCATCTTCCACAGCTGTCCTAATTTTTACTTAGAGTGAAAAACATTAAACAGATCTCTCAGTGATTTTTAAAAATCACTAAATGCCATTTTGCAAAAAAAGCAGACAGGGCATATTGAGAGTTGATATGCTGATTAGTAAAGCTAATGCTGATTTTCTTTTGTTCTTAAGTATTTGAAATGCTCAGGAAGGAGTGAGTAAAAATCATTAGCTAAGGTCCATTGTAACAGAACAGGAATGGTGACTGTAAAACAGAAAAGTTGAAGAAGAATTGATTATTAATTCCAGAATAAAATATATAATCATTAAAACACTCTAAGGAGGAATTCGAATAGCATATAGATTTAAGACATTTGTAAGCTGAAAGATAATATATAAAACAAAGAATGTTTTCCAAAAATAGAATATAGTAGATGTTTCTGAGCCATTTTAATGGTTTGACTAATATAAAATGAGTTCCTTCATTCCTAATCTATGTATTTCATTAGACTGTCTAGTCATTATGAGAGCATGCATGAAGAATTTTCTTGTTTAGGCAATTTTGCAATGCCAAATACATTCTATTTAAAGCATATATCTTTTATTCTATTTTTTTTAAAGAGTAGGATTATGCTACTATTTTTCTTACATATAAACTGAATATTTGTTTAATTATGTATAATATGATAATGGTTACTATTGCTAAGCACTTACATGTGTTAGGCATTCTGTGAAATACATAATATGCGTTGATATTCTAACGTTCCAAAAGTCCCTGAATAAACAGCATTAGTTTCCCTTTAAGCAGATGAGGAAACTGGAGTCTTTGAATAAATTTGTATTGAAACCTAACTGGCAAGTACTACCATCTCAGCTGGAAAAAAAAAGATACTGTCTGTCTGAGTCCTTATTGTCAGCAATTTTCTTATCTCTATATATTTAGGTAGTCAGAGAGCTAAAGCAATGGGTTTGGGTTCAGTAACAAACGATCAGTTTCAGCTACAAGAGATGAAGCAAATATTTACTTATTATTTTTCCCAACTGAATTGACAGCACTTTTCACTGATCTGTGTGCTTCTTGCAAACATACTAAATCTTGCACACTAATCCATTATTTTTTTTCTTTTAATTCAATCCTTGTTTTCTTTTTGTCAAATACCATTTTAGATTATTGCAAATTTATTTTTTTTAATTCTTTGTATCATTTGAGTTTTAAAAATTACTATGTTGGACTGGAGAGATAGTACAGCAGCTGAACACTTGTCTTGCATGCAGTCAGCCCACATCTAATCACCAGCGCCATGTATGATCTCTTAAGTCTTCCCAGTAATGACCTCTTAACACAGAGCAAGAAGTAAGCACAGCTTACTGAGCACAGGTAGTTGAGGCCTCAAAGCCAACCAAACAAACAAAGCCAATAAAGGCATTTAAATGCTAACCAGACAAACATCTTATTGGATTAGACCTCAAAGACATTGGAAGGAATGCATTTCCCCCCTAGCTTTACAAATAAACATGTTTTTTCACATCCACTTTTACTAGTCTACTGGTTTGACAATAAACTGCTGAAGGAACAGAATCTAAGAGTAAAGTTTAGCTTTGGATCAACAGTGAAGATCTCTAAGTGCTATAGGATTTCTCTAGTGCAAGTAGATCTATCTTCAGGTTAATTTTAAGCCATTATCATGTGCTGACTCTTCAAACCGACCTGGAATTTCCATGTCCTTTGTGTTTACATAAAGGCTTCCAGGTGGCAGTCACTAGCTTCCTGAACTTCTTAAATGGCAGTCACAAGAAGTTTTATGACTCATATCCTCTCACTTGAAAAAGTTTTCTGAAAGATTGAAAATGCAGACAAATAGTAGCTTCTGGGTTTCCTCTTGCACTAAAGTTTGTCTTTCTTTGGGAAGAGGTCTGAGCACCATTTATCTTATGCTGTCAAATAAGATTAAATATTAGTACAAAATCTACTTTGTAGATTTTTGTCAAAGAAGACGAATCTTTGTTAAAGTAGATGTAGTGCAGATGTACTGGCAAAATAAACTTGCTTTAGATCAGGATTCTTGACAAATATCACGAATCACAAAATCCTGTTAATCACCGATTTCTCGGGCGGGCTCAGTAACATCTCATTTTGTCCTTTCCCTGAGATCTTAGAAGTCCATGGAGACTCGGCCATCCTTCAGGGTCAGGTGAATAAGATCCAGCTTGTTACTGGATTTTGCATATGAATACACCATGGGAAGCTTGCAAGGCTGTCCCATGAGGGCAGGAAACTCAAAGAAGCTTGCCAGTTTCTCCCAGAGGGAGAAGTAGGCTAATGATATCGCTTCTGAGAGCTAGCTTTTAAGTCTCTCTGGATGTTGGCCGTTGATGGGGTTACACACACCTGGGTTCCTCTGCCGGTACCTTCATGCATGAGGCCTGTCCAAACGTGTGGAGAGGGGCCTCCAGCACGGCTGTAGCTAGGTTCTGGTGGTCTTCGGCCGCCGGGAGCTCTGCTCGGTTTGGGGAGGGAAGCTGGAGCCCATCCCCTCTGAGGGGCCCCGGGGAAGACAGCCAGGTGTGCGGGCAAGAGACTCTCTCGACAAATATCATTTGGTAAATATACTTTTATTAAGCCTTTATACTCACTAAAATTAGGATTATGTTTTAGTAGAGATATTTATATCATGGTATGTGATGACTTGATTTCAAAAAAATGTAATTAAAATTTGTCTTCAGTCTTCATGGTATGCTACTGATGCTACAAAACCAATGGTTTGATTTTTCCACAAACTTAAAGTAATAATCTCTAGGATGCTTGCTATTTTGGGCTGATATAATATTTCCCAGTTAATAGCAAAACATTTTCCCATGCAATTTCATCATCTTTGTCACATATACCCCTATGCTTAGAAAAAGTAATTAGTGGGTAATGAAAACAATTCACTCATTAAGAAAGAAGAAATTCTCTCCAGGGGAGTTTTGGGAAATATGGAAGGAATTTTAAATCTATCAAATTTATAACACTTGACTTACTTTAGATTTCCTATGTGATATATATGTATATATATTATGATAAGACACCCTTGCTTTATTTTTTATGATAAGACATTGCTTATACACTAGTGAAAGAGCAGGGATAGGTGGGAAGAGAATATATATATATACATATATATGTATATATTCATAATATATCAAACCATTGGTTTTGTAGCGTATGCTTCTGTTAACCTTATCATCCTTGACGACTTATTTAACAAAAGACTCACATTCAGGGTTCTTGTATTCAAATATTTGAGACATTTTAGGCAATAGAGATCTTTGTTTAAAAACATTCAGAATCACTCCATAGAAAATCTTGGTTTCAACAGAAAGTCACATAATGATCTTTGACATTTTTTCTCAGATTTACATATTTTATTTACTTTTATATGTTTAAGTTACAAGTTCTATTTATCCTTAAAAAAATTGCTAGCCAAACACAGTTTTCAATACATTACTTTCAGTTTCTATGTCCTAAAATAAAGATATTAATACTCTGAATTTTTTAAGAGAAGCTATGGAAAACTCCAAGAACTTCTTAAAATCATCTGAATTTGTTCAAAAATCAGATAGAATAATTTGACATTTTATGTGTGTTTTTATCTTTATGTGACTGCAAGATATTTGAATTTTTCCAACATTAAAAATCCATAAAATTACCATATTTAAAATTAATTTTATATGCATATTAAACTATTGTTCTGAAGTTAACTTTTTATATGTTGACAATAAAATTTGACATGTTGCACTAAACATTTTTCATGTTATTTTTCATTTTTTTTCTGGAGTAGTTTAGAAAAATGGACTTCAACATTACCCTTTAAAATGTTTTATCCTATAGAGTGACTTCCAAGCATTTTAATCAGCACTTTATTAAAGCAACTCAAATTCAAAATGCATATATTAAAATACATTTGTAAAATTGCAATTTACAATTTAATAATTTCTTGAGAGAAATCTATTGCTTTCAACCAAGCCTGAGAAATTTCTGCGCACATCTTGCTATCCCAAATACTTCTTCTTTTCTGATTAATTTTTAGCTCTTTCATAGAAAAAGTGTTTATAAAACATTAATGGGCAATTTAACTTTAGTTTCCAGAGAGAGATTTCTGCTGCATCAGATCTTATATTTGCCACAATACAAGTATTCCCTTCCCCAATACTTGTACTTATTTCCCAATAGATCTAACCATCTGCTATTGAGTAGGAAATTCCTCCTCAAGCAATTCTTGTTCAAATATTACTCTTCAATACTATCACCTCTCCAAGTTACAAATTGTTCCTGTATATTTGTACCCCAAAGTCAAATCTGCAGATAACTATCTTCAAAGGTATTTAATGTTCAAGTGCCTTTTAATCTATTGAACCCAAAAGCAAAAAGGAAGAGTATTAGAAATATTTGAACCCAAAGGAAGAAAGCTACCTAGGAATTTACATATCACAGGAAGACACTGTCTTCCATTAAATCTTTTTGGAATTTTATACTGTTTCTGGGCAGACTTGTGTAATTTGATCCTTTGGGAAGTTTTGTTGTTGTATTGGATTTAAAAACACTCTTGGTTTTATTTATCTTTAAACCATATTATACATATAAATGTCCCCAGTTTTATACTGGGGACATATATATGTATAAAACATAAATACATAGTTTATATATTTTTCTCATTTTAACAAAAGTATTTATCATGTATGCTTTATTTTTGCAGCCAGATAAAGACAACATGATTTCTAGAAACCCAAGAAAGGTTATAACAAGCAAATTGATAATCTGTTGATATTTATGCAGACAACAGACGATGATTCAAATAGATAAGTCATAATGTTTTTAGTTTTTATTATATGAAGTTAATAAGAAATAAAATGTGATGTGTTCACAGGCCTAGTGAAAGAATTAGAAAAAAAATGGGTGTTAGTACATTTGGATGAAATGAAAAATTAACTATAGTTATTAAACTCTACTACTTGAACTTGCAAAAAAAAACTTTATTAGGATTAATTTGTTTTATTACTGGAAAGTTGGGGTTATACTGTTGTGATATGAATGAGTGTGCTTCCACCCTCTGATTCAAAAGCTAAGATCCTAAGCCCTAAAGTTGTGGTACTAGCTGATAGGCTTTTGGGATGTGTTTGGGCACTGAGAGCTCTGGCTTCATGGTTCAGATAACGCCCTATATAAGTGACCCAGAAAACTCTCTGCTCCCTTCCACCATTGTAAGAACACACTGAAAAGTCAACAGCCTGCAGGCAGAAAGAGGGCTTTCCCCAGAACTTTATCATGTCAGCACCCTGATCTTAGACTCCTAGTCTTTAGACTGGAAGAAATAAATTTCCATTATTGCTAACGAACTGCCTACATTTTATTACAACAGCTTGCATGAACACAGACAGTCTCTAGCCACATACAGGTTATCAATTGCTACAATAATGCTTAATAAGAAACAACCCAAGTCTTAGTTAGCACTGTCAGCACTGTTGTCCTGTTGTTCATTGATTTGCTCAAGGGGACACCAGTAACATCTCCACTGTGAGTCTTAGTCAAGCATAAAAATAAGTTTTGCTGTTTCCTGTCTGGGAACAACTGGGAATTTATTAGATTCTGTTGGTCTTGGCTGGGCTTACTCACTCACTTCTCTGGGGAATTCATGGATAGTTGGTTTATCTAGAGTGTCTTTAAGTTGGTAGTGTATATTACTGGACTCTTCCTGTTTTTATTAGTCTTGAACAAGCTACCTAGAGTCTGTTCTCATGATGACAGCAGAATTAAAGAGGAGAAAAGGAGAAGCAAAAAGAGGAAGAAGAAGAAGAAGAGGAAGAAGAGGAAGAGGAGGAGGAGGAAGAAGAAGAAGAAGAAGAAGAAGAAGAAGAAGAAGAAGAAGAAGAAGAAGAAGAAGAAGAAGAAGAAGAAGAAGAAGAAGAAGAAGAAGAAGAAGAAGAAGAAGAAGAAGAAAAGAGAGAGGAGGAAGAGAAAGAGAAAGAGGAGGAAGAGAAGGAAGAGGAGAAGGAGAAGAGAAGAAAGAGGAGGAAGAGAAGAAACAGGAGAAGGAGAAGGAGAAGAAGAAGTAGCAGCAGCAGCAAAGAATTACAAAGCCTGGATTCAGAAATGGCACATATTTGGAGCTAGAGTGATAGCATAGTGGGTAGGGCATTTGCCTTGCATGCAGCTAACCCAGGTTCCAATCCCAGCATTCCATATGGTCCTCTGAGCACTGCCAGGAGTAATTCCTGAGTGCAGAGCCAGGACTAACTCCTGTGCATGGCCAGGTATGACCCAAAAAGCAAAAAAAAAAAAAAAAAATTAGGAAAAGAAATGGCACATATTCATTTCTGCCTCATTCTCTAGTCCAAAGATGGTGCCACAGGGTCCTCTGGACATTTCCCCAGGAAGCCCTGAAGGCCTTATGAATAGCAGAGTGTAGTGTTGGAGGCCCCTCAGCAAGGTTACATCTTGGATTTACAGTGGAGGGCCTGGATGATCCCAGGTACTGCAAGATCCAGATGTGCCTGTATCTTCGGGCCCTGAACTGAGCTGCCAGAAGAGTTGGCAGATTCTCTCCAGGAGAGCCGGAGGGAATCCTGAGCACAGCTTGAAAGCCCCCAGCCCAAATCCTTTAACCAAGTTTCATAACAAAGAGGCTTAGTTTAGAGAAGATTAAGGAACCGGTGTCATTTATCCAGCTATCAAAATATTAAAAATGAAAATAGCATTCAAGGACTTTCAAAAGTTGAATAATCATTTGGAATCTCTCCTAATAGAGAGCTGGAAAGTTATCGCTCTGAATATATAGGCCTTTCTAAAAGATGATAGAAGCATGGATATAATGTAGAATACATGTCAGAAATAATCAACTGTTTCCTTTTCCCCTTTATAAATAAGACCATAAGCACTTTTTCCCCCAGTGATATTTTTATATTAGCTATATAGCACTATAGCACTTTGTCCTGTTGTTCATCAATTTTCTCAAATGGGCACCAGTAATGTCTTGCGAGACTTGTTACTGTTTTTGGCATATCGAATATGCCACAGGTGGCTTGCCAGACTCTGCCCTGCAGGCAAGATACTCTTGGTTGCTTTCCAGGCTCTCTGAGAGGGGCAGAGGAATTGAACCAGGGTCAGCTGGGTGCAAGGCAAACACCCTACCCGCTGTGCTATTGCTCCAGTCCATTAGCTACATATGATCAAATAAAATTATTGCTAGGTATGGTCAGTAAAATTCTTTGGAGCTGTTAATGAAAATTAGAAAATTTTACAGGGTGTCAGTGTGCATTTGGTTTCCTTCTTTTCCTTTTTATTATTGTCTTTGCAGTTCACACCTGATGATGAGACACTAACAGTTATCTTGGTTCATGTTTGCAATGCTTGACTCATACAAGGTCCTTGATAGGAGAGCAAATGGTGGTGTTGCTAAGGGTTTCTTAAATATGAAAAATACATATTTTTATACTTTTAGACACCAATTTAAGTCTCTTGTCTCTTTAACTCATGAAGTTCCTAATTAATACAAAATGATATGCATTATCATTTGCTTCCATTTCAGTATTTCTACTTATACTATAGCTTGACAATAATTGTAACATAGAAGACAAAATATGCCTGTTAAAGTAGGAGTTAATTTTGCCATGCTTCTACCTAAAACCTGGAAATAGTTCCCATCCAAATAGCATACATAATTCCATGTGCCTTGAACCCTTTCTCCACTTACTTCTTTTGTCATTACCTCTTACCTCAGTATACTATTCCCTACACATTTGTTGATCTTCTTACTGTTCTATGAACATGTCAAGTATTTTCCGGTATTATAATCTTTGCTCTAGCTATTACTTGGATTTCTAAACCAAATGTGTATCTGTTATACAATCCTACAATTACACTCCTTGGTCTTTATTCCTAATAAATTTTTATGACCCCACAAAGCCAGCTGAAAAAATGGCTATAGCAATGTTATTTATAATAATCAACATCTAGAAATAATTCAGATATCATTTGATAAGAAAATAGTTAAGCAAATGGTAACATCTCTTCAGGTAATGTTAGTTCTGCTGTCACTCATTGATTTATTTTTATTTTATTTTTGTCTACTCATTAATTTTATAGACTTAAATATATGGATAAAATCTTTAATTATTTTTTACTTTTTTTATTCTTTTTATATTTTGTTTTACTGTGCAAAAGATTTTCAACTAAATTTGATACCAATATTTTGCCTTTGCTTTTCCATTTATTTGGATTGTGTCTACTGATGCAACTCTGATACAAATATCATGAAAACTTTCATCTATGTTATCTTTTCTATATGTTACCTTTTGCGGTTCAGTATAGTATATCTAGTTTTTGATATACACCCCCAATTTGTTTTAATTGGAGTATCATAGTTCTAAATACTGTACTCTTGCTATATCATACTCACCAACACAGAGTGACGGTCCCTCCTCCATCTTCTAGAGATTATTTCTTTCCCTACAACCCCCTTTATCATCCTCAGTTTACGTCCTGCTGACAATATCTCAGGGTTTATTTCCTTTGATAATAGTCTAATCTCTTGCTTGATTCTTTATGCTCTACATATGAGCAAGAGAGTTTAGTATTTGTCTTTTTCCTTTGTGTCTCACTTTACATAGCATAATAATCTCCAATTCCATCCAAGTTGCAGGAAAATATAAAACTTTAACTGTTCTCAGTATCCTTTGTGTGTATACATACAACAATTTTTTATTACTTACTATTATTCACTGAATAGTAAGTAAGTAAAATACTTACTATTTTTCTGTTCTTGGGAGTAGATGCCCAGAAGTGTAATCACGGGGGTCATCTAGAATTTTTTTCTTAACTTTTTATTAATTCTTAATTATTTATTTATTTTTTCTTCATTCTTAAGTTTTTGGACAAGTTGCAAATTTTTAAAAAATGTTTATTAGTGAATCACCGTGAGGTACACTTACAGACTTCCAAATTTTTAATTTGTTCCATTCCATGTGATATTTTTCTTTTACTCCTGACATTCATTGAAATGTTATTCTCAGATCTAGTCTTTGCTATTACATTAAATAAATGTGTAGGTGGGGTGAAGATGTCACTTACATGATACAGAACATACCTCTCACGTGCAAGATTCTTGGTATACAGGCTGTATCTGAGCACTATCTGTTCAAGTACTCCACATAAATAGATAAATAAAAGTATGTAAATTATGAAGTAATTTTTTTTTTTGCTTTTTGGGTCACACCCAGCAATGCTCAGGGGTTACTCCTGGCGGTGCTTGGGGGACCATATGCATGCTGGGGATCGAACCTGGGTCAGCCGCGTGCAAGGAAAATGCCCTACCCTCTGTGCTATTGCTCTGGCCCAAATTATGAAGTAATTTACTTAACATCTTATTAGAAGCAGAACTTCCAGTTGAACCTAATATAAAACAAGAAATTGAACTTACATATAAGAAAATTTGAATGCAGGGGAAATGAAAATGATTAACAATAATATTAGCAAGTAGCAATTTCAGAAAGCAGATCACAAATTTATGCATTTGGAAATCAAATAATTTCTAAAAATATTAGTTATTAGCAAGTGCAAATGTCAGATTCTGAAATTTATAAAAGAGCTTCACGGCAACCAGGTCCAAGAAACACTTTGCCTTTTGTCTGGCTGGAATTTATTTTTATGTGCCTACAGAAAGTGATGAAATGCCTGTCCTCTGAGTCACTTAAACTCCCTCAGGAAAGAGTTAACCTAGATAAAACCCTTCAGAGAAAGTTTCTAATATAGCTTTAAAATAATCTTTTTACTTGAAAATCAAAAAGTTGTGTTTTTTTTTATAAAGTCTAATCTAAATCCCATCCACTATAACACCTGTCAATCTATCAGTATAAAGAAAGGAACATGATGTCTAGGTATAAGCAGAACATATTAATTCCAGAAAGTACAATAAAACTAAGTAATAATGGTAGACCAAAGCACAGGACTGTCAGCAAATGGCCTGTATATACCTTCATCAATAGAAAGTGATGTAAGTAGGTTGACTTTGGAAGGGCTTTAAATCTTTGGGCAATCACCCTTTCACAGTTTTCTGCTCCACAAATGATACAGTCAGCCCTATTACACCAGACAAAGCTTGCTCTGTTTCCAAAGCTTTGGGGGTAAATCTTTCATCCAAAAGAAAATAATTTATCAGTTCACCTCCCACTCAGATGTAGAGAACTGTGCCAGTCCCCAGTGCCCAGAGTCTGCCTTGAATGGTTCCAAAGCCACTGATGAAGTACAAAATCTGTCTAGTGTGTTTCAGCTAAGCTATTCCTTTTGCAAACATTCATCTTAACAGTCCCAACTTTCTGGTGGCTATGTTCCCCATGATAACAGAATTTAGAGTATTCTACTTTTGTAGTAATCCTTGCTGGCTTTTCCAAGAAAGATATGTGGGAAATATATATCCTATGATCAAAGATAATATAACATCAGTTTTTATCTTTTAACCTAGAAAATTAAGATTGTATAATGCAAGCACGTAGTATATGAAAAATAAGAATATTAATAAAATCTGCCTTTTAAAGATTTATGCATGAAATATTAAAATTTTCAATAAAAATCTAGCAGATGCAACACAACTGTGCTAAGAATAAATACTGTAGTTTATTCTCAAAATTATAAATTATGAACTTTTCTATTTAATCAAGATAGTAGAACTAGTGGTGTGTATATTTAAAAGCATCTCATAAACCCTTTGTAAGGGCTTGTTTGACAGACATGAACACTAAAAATAACTAGGCATAACAAGTTTGTCACAAGTCATTATACTTAAATTAGGGTGGTTTTATATTAAATGATGTTGGAGGTTGGCCTCTGATATAAAACATTTTTTCAAAAAAAGTTTACATGTTAATTTGGGAATATAATAAGATGATTTCAAGCTAATAAATCATGCTCTTTGGGGGTAATTTTACTGCTGCTTTAAGGAACAATTTGCTCTTTGAATCTAAAATTTTAAATTTGATTGCCTTTAATTTGATTTGTGGAGACTGACATTCTGA
Source organism: Sorex araneus (assembly GCF_027595985.1). Taxonomy (NCBI): domain Eukaryota; kingdom Metazoa; phylum Chordata; class Mammalia; order Eulipotyphla; family Soricidae; genus Sorex; species Sorex araneus. The sequence continues at coordinate 267,113,069 of NC_073302.1, read as the reverse complement.
ATCCAGATTTATTGCAGAGGAAATTTTGTTTTGTTTTTGTTCTCCTCAGGTTTCTGTGTTCTTTGATCATTTAAACAGCCTATACTTCTTTACATGAAAAAATTCTAATTTCTATCAATCATATTTTACCTGACTTAAAAAAAGCTATCTGGTGACTTGGGGATGGCTACAAATAACAGTTACTCAAAGCACACATAATAATTTAATACATATAATAATCTTTTATTTCTAGCGATTGGACACAAATTCAAATATTTAAAAAGTTGTGTATGTTTCCCTATGGATAAAATTTGCTTAAACACCACTGCATGCTCCAAAGTAAATTACTAGCATGAGCTATGTTCTTGTAGCCTCACTAAACACAACTGTAAATCAGACTTACAAACTTCAGTGGACAATTATACTTTATATCATGCATAACTATACACAAATTTAAATGTATATATAAATACACGGACTGGAGCGATAGCACAGTGGTTGGGTGTTCGCCTTTCATGAGGCCAACCCGAGTTCGATTCCTCTGCCCCTCTCTGAGAGCCTGGCAAACTACCGAGAGTATGGAGCCCGTGTGGCAGAGCCTGGCAAGCTACAAACAAAACAGTAACAATAAGTCTCTCAATGAGAGATGTTACTGGTGCCCGCTCGAACAAGTCGATGAGCAATGGGATGACAGTGATATAAATACACAAGTATCAATATATCTAGAATTCCTGGTTATTTGTTACTGCATAACAAGTAACAAATGCAAAAAAATTAACAGCATGCAGGGGGCCCTATTTTATTGTACTGGGAGAAAAATGACATAAAATTACATAAGTGTCATTTTAATTCTATCTAGGGAATTAATAATTAGGTAGGGCACTGCAGGAATGGCTCCTCCATGCTCCTCCACAACTAGGACCTCTGATATAGAGCAACCAAAGACTTAGCTGGCTGTCAAAGCAAGCTTGTATCTAGGGAACAAGGAAAGATGGCTTTAGTCAAGACTATTACAGCAAGTGAAAGAAACAATGCCTCTGAAAAGATAGATGGGAGAGTTTGTAGCTGCTTGGGAGAACCAGTGAGATATTAGAAAGGTTCTAATACCTTTTTGGTATTAGAAAGTAGTAGAGGGGAGGGTGGTTAAGGTGAGTAGAACATCCATATATGCAACTTAGAAAACTGCACCTCCCTGAGAATTGGAAGGTCGTACCTGTACTCTGGTTCCAACTTCCTGTGTGTGACATGAGCTTGACCAAGCCACAGTCAAATAATGGCACAAAATGAAAGCAAAGTATCATATGCAAAGACAAAAGAATCAGTCATTCTGTAACTCTCTGTGTTTTTTTTTTAATGAATCACCCTGAGATACGGTTACAGACTTACAAACTTAGGTGATTAATTTTTAGTCATACAATGATAGAATACCCATCCCTCCACCAGTGCCCATTCTCCACCACCAATGTTCCCAGTATTCCACCCACCCACCCACCCCCAACCCCACGTCGCTGCTCTCTGGGGTCTTTAGAGACATGACCAAAAAGCAACCATAAGACCTATGATAAGAGAGAAGTAAGGTGGTTTGCTCTTTTGAAGGGGAAATCACCCCTGGTAATGCCTGAGGGACTGTTCCTATTGCTTTTCTCAGGGTTGTGTTCCCACAAGGCATCTTCAGTATGCAAAACACATTCTCAGCCACTGAACTATCTTTCCAACCCCAAGAGGGATTTTCTAATAACATGTGTTTGCCTTGCACACAGCCGATCAGGGTTTGATTCCTTCATCCCTCTTGGAGAGCCCGACAGGCTACGGAGAGTATCTCACCCGCACAGCAGAGCCTGGCAAGGTCCCCGTGGCGTATTCCATGTGCCAAAAAACAGTAACAACAAGTCTCACAAAGGAGACGTTACTGGTGCCCGCTCGAGCAAATCAATGAGCAATGGGATGACAATGATAGTGATGTGTACCTGCTGCATAAGTGAAAGAGACACAGAAAAACTGAGTAATTCACTGCATGCTCGCAGATTTCATCTTTAAATACTTTAACTATGCTAAGACATTAAGAAGTATAAATGTTTGGGAGGGTATTTTATTTATTTGGTGACCACATCCAGCTATATTCGTGGATCAGTCCTGGTTCTATGTTCAGGGATCACTCTTGGTGCTTGTGGGGCATGTTATGCTGTCCCGGGGAAGAAACCTGGATTCGCTGAATGCAAGGCAAGTGCCTTCCCATTGTATTACCTTTCCAGCCCTTGGGAAGAATAGATGTAAATTGATCTATCAGGGATGGTATAATAAACAAATGCCTTCACACAGTTTATATTTTGCCCTCACATTTGATTAGCTCTCCCCTGAGAGAGGCCCTCAAGAGAGATAATAGCATGAATATATCTCTTTTTAAAGAAATCCATTCTTCCTCTCATGAAACTAACCTTCTGACAAAGAAATTGTTGGAAGTGGGTCTTCCTTCTCTACAGTTAAACTCAACAAAATTTGGACACTATGAGCCTAAAAACAGCATAAAGTTCCACCTACTGCAACCTCTGCCCTCTTCCACAGCTCTTCAGGTCTGTACTTCTGAGCAACTGATTACAATTGCTCCAGGACCTACTTGTTGAGTTTGATTAATTTGCTAAAGCAGCTCATAAGGCTCTGGAACATTTTACTGCCTACATTGACAGTTTCTTCTAACGCATGTTATTCAGGAGCATATAAATAGAAAACATGTACAGGGCAAGATATAGAAAAATGGGAAGACAAGGGAAAGAGTGCAAAGCTTCCCATCCCCCTCCAAGAACTCTTGGTTCTCAGAATCTTTATGTGTTCACCAATCTGGAGCTCCTTTGAACTATGTTCTTTGAGGTTTGATGGAAGCCTCATTCTATAGGCATGATTGCTTAAATAACAGGCCATCGATGTTCAACTCAACCTCTAGTCATTTCAGTTTTATTCGATGTAAGGAAAGTGAGACTGAAAGTTTTGATTCTCTTATCCTCTGGTTAACTCTTAACAAACAATCCCATCTATCCATGTTTTCTAAAAAATCATCTCCTGAACAAAATAAAATACACATTTTCATTTCTTATAACTGAAGAAATTACTAGACTTAATTTCTATTAAGTACTATTAATTTCTATTAATTAATTCATAGATTACTATTTAAAAATCTATGAGAGGAAAGTGTCAGTATATATGAGATATATATTTTGGTCATCTGAATATTTTCCCAATTAAATATGCTGGGTGTTTTCTCATTCTTTTTTTTTTAAGAATTTTATTCTATTGAATCACCATGTGGAAAATTGCAATGCTTTCAAGCTTAAGTCTCAGTTATACAATGCTGAAACAACCATCCCTGCACCAGTGCCCATATCCCACCACCAAAAAAAAAGAAAAAAAAGAAAAAAAACAGCACAACTCCCATCCCCCCGCACCCCCCTTCCCACCATGTAACTGATAAATTTCACTTTACTGTCTATTTACTGTGGTTACATTCAATATTTCAACACAAACCTCACTATTATTGTTAGGAGTACCCCACTAGCCAGACCTGTTGTGAAGAGATAGGAGGTTTTGGATTTCTGTACTTTAGCGACTAAGTCCAGGGAGATTTCTTCCAGATATTGGATCACTGCAAGCTTGTAAACCCCATCTGTGGTCGTCATAATATGGCGGTCACCACACCCTTCACCCCCAGCAAGGAAAAGGCGAGAGAGAAAAATACCTTTCCCCTCCTGGGTGGGCATGGGGCCGTGGCCTAGTTCTCAGTCTGGAGACATTCTGTGAGGAGCTGCCCATGCTGAAAAATTTAGCTGGCGTCTGGAGTCACGCTCATGCAGCTGCGGAGAGGCCGCACACATGTGCGGCCCCCGGGATTACATCTTGGAGGCAGGGGGTTTTATCATTCTTAATGTTGAAATGATCAAAGGATGAGGCTCATGTCCTTGAGAAAGACACTTCCATATTGTAAAACTCATATGACAAAGGAAAATTTGCATTTCACAGGACAGAAACAGAATTTACAATGGCAAATTTTCTAAGTATATGATCTAAGTAAAACAAAAGTCTATACTTAGAAACCCACCTAATGTTTAATTAATTTAAGAAAATATTAATATCACTGTGGTCTCTACTGTGGTTTTACTAGGGCCACATGTCTATACCTTAATTCTGATTGGCATTGCTTTTCTCAGGTCTCCATGTGATATCTACCTACCATGGAGTGATGATGATATACACTTATATAAGTTGCTTATAGTTTGGGGTGTCTGATATAATGAGATATTTGTGCTTGTCTCCTCACAGACTCTTTATGTGATATCTTCTGCTTCCATTTAACATGGTGGGCTTTGGGTGATCCTACTTCTTAGATAACATTTCATTTTCTGTAGAGGAAGTGTTCCATGAATCATGGGCAAAAAATTATGATTTTCTTAATGACCAAACATCTGAGAACCAGAATATTATTTTTATTTTACACTTTTGATTACTCATGTAGCCAAGTTTGCCTAGATTCAAGAGTAGAGCAATTTTTTTCTTACCTATGCATGGGAGTGAAAGGTGCTCATTTGAGTATTTTCCCAATTACAGTTTCTTGGGTATGTTATCATTCTTAATGTTTATATGTTAAAGGGATAATGCTCATGTCCTTGAGAAAGACACTTCTGGATTGTAAAACTGATATGGTAAAGGGAAATGCACATCTCACTTGAATATCATCTTTCCATACTATTCAGGACAGATCTTTCCAGTATGCTTAGGACAAAATTTTCTAAGATATGACACTTCAGCATTTAGATCATTTCAAGCTGAGATCAATGGAGACCCTTCAGGCCCAACAAAACTTTCTCTATTTCCCTTAATTTTCTAGAAAAATTAAAAATCTAGAATCAGAATTTTTATTAAAAATAACTTTTCTATGAGAGAAACCTAACTCTATAACAGAAAAGCTCTAAGTACTGAGTATCTAGTATTCATCTCCTCATGCTGTGAGTTTTCTTCCTATCTCCTTGAATTCCCTAAAACATTGGTCATTACTTAGCTTGGAACACATACTCTTCCTTTTCCTTCATTATCAGACTCCATAGATGTGCAGATATGCAATCAAATTTGTTTTCTTCTTTTACTAATATGTGTGTTTTTAATTTGATTGCTCAACCAGCCTAGAGGAACCCCTAAGGAACAAAGAAGTGTCCTCTCTTTGGGGAGGAATTAAAAAGAACTCAAGGCTATTTTAATTCTACTTTCACTCAGTATAAAGAGCAACAAAGTTTCACTTGCATAGATGTATGTTACACATTTCCTATGATGTAAGAGTATGTCCAAAGGATTGTGTACAATGAATCTAGTAAAAGCATACATAGAAATGAAAATTAACCAGAGGTAGCGAATGCAACAAGCATTGAATGGCCAATTGATTGTCCTAGATTCTAGAGCGGGGTTAGTTACAATTAGCTGTCTGACGATAAGTAAATCAGTTCATCTTGAAGGCTCCTTTCTAGGTTAAAATTCTGTTACTTCAATTACCAGTATTGCCTTGATTTGTATTGTTAAAGCATGCACTGAGAACACATATAAAAGACCCAATAACCACCCTCATTAATTCACCATTAAACCCTTGATCATGGTAATTTAAGTACTTTGAAACCCTAGGAAGGAAAACAATATATCAAGGGTAGATGTGGCTATTGTAAATAGTAATAGAAAATACATTTCTTCTTAATGAATCTGCTCAAGATGAGTTTCACCAGTTGGCTCCTACTCCTCTGTACAGTGGGGATTTTTCCATTTGATTTTGACTTTATCAGACTCTCAGGTATAGGATTCTCACCTTTGCAGAAGTAGGAGTCATCTCATTGATTGTCTTGAGTAAAAGGAAATGGCTCATGCATCTTTTCTACATTATAACAAATGTCCTTTTGCATTATAATTGAATGGTGATTGTTGTGTTCAATCAATGGGAAAGGTTAAAGGAGCTCCTCTGCCAGCATTTTTAATGGAGAAGTCGATTAAGATTCAGTTTAATCATTCTGGCTGCCTCAGAATTAAAGCAACAAAGACCATCAATGGCACTATAATTACTAGTCTTTCTGTAAGTTTACACTGCTATTTATGCAGCTATAAATTTTATTATAATGCACAATGCATCTAGGGTAACTTGCTTTTTTTGCAATGTAAAATATTTGCCTTAATTGTATGAAGAAAAGAAATTGTCCCGATAAAGTATATATAATTTAGTCCAATACTTTTTTTTTAAAAGACTGAGCATCTAAGTGAATAAGTCTGATACTCTGTGTTAAATAGTTTAAAGTCTTGGCCTTAACCTTGGGACACTTGAGACATATTTCAGTTTATTGAACATGGAGACTAACATCTCTCCCAGGTGACTGTAAAGGGTCAAATGTATTATTCTAATCCCTGTTCCAAACAGAGAAAAGGTCATTATACAGTACCTACTGCATGTTGTAAAGAATGAAAAATTCACACTGGGGGCGTGGGTGCAAATCTATTTTAGACTTGGCCTTTAAAATGTTTTTTAAATTGAATGATTAAGTGGTGATGAACCAGAAAAAATACCTTGAAATTGATCCCATTTATTAATTAGTTTGCACATGTAAAGGTCTTTCTATAAATAGTCAGAAGACTAGAGAAAATTGTTCTTCTTGAATAGAGGAATGACTTTCAAATTAACCTTTTTCACTATAGAAATAATGCTTATAAATGTACTTATTATCACCCAATAGTTTCCTTCATTCAATATACATGTAAAGCCGAGAACAGTTTCTGTCCTCAAAGTTTATATTGAGCCTACAGTTAGATAACTGTAGAAAAGGACTCTCAGAGTTGGAATTAAAAAAATACACTGAATTTGCATCTTTGTCTTAAATAGCAACATTACCTTGGTCTTGTAGAGTAATTTTTATCTTAAAAATCCATGATTTTGTGAATTTGAGATAATGGAGCACAAAAAAGGGAAAAAATTAATTTTTAGTGCTGGGAAAGGAATGTCATTTTCTGTACCTTTATTTTATCATCTTATAGTTGAACAAGCTGAGACCTATGATATCTTCTTATAATTACAAATCTAATTAGTGCATATAGCATTGGGATTCCTATCTGTGATATTCTAGCTTCCCTACACAATCATACATAGTAGTGTAATATAACATTCTAGAGTTTGTTTGACTTCCATATGCAAATTGTTAATCTACCCATGTTTACTTTCGGGACATGTTCAACCACTATTTCAAAATATAACTTAGTACTTTGATTTATTTACAGAAAACTAAGGGAGGGGAACTAAAATGTATTGTGGACTTTAATTATGCTATATGAAGCATTTTAGATATATTGAATTTTTCATCTTAATAACCCAATCTAAGACACACTATCAACTCAGTTTTAATGTAGAAAGGTGTGGGGGGGTGTAAATAACTTGACAAAGTTTATGAATTCTATAGTTATAAGAATATGGGTTTTCTGACTTAAATAAAATCTGTGTTGTTTCCATGCAACATGGTGCATCCATGGTAACAGTGGTTGCAGGGCCTTTAGTTTAGACAATAAAGTATTCATACTACACCTTTGATTGTCAGAGAAATCCATACCAATTGATTTTTTTAAATTATGCATGCATTTTATAAGTTTTTCCTCTCATTTGTGAGCATAGAATGTATTCCAATTTCACTAATAAAATGCTGTGTGCTTTTTTCTATTGAAATTATGAAAATTGGATTTCATTGTAAAGTGTATTAGGAAAGGTAGATAATTAGAGTTATGTAAAAGCTCTTATACTAACATATTCTTTGGAGGCATATAAACATTTTTCTATTACATCTAAATAATTTACTTTCAATATAAAAATGACATTACAAATGAACAAAATTTCTACTCTAGTGCACTAAGAATTGTATATAATACAAATGATCTTGATTACAGGTAGATATGGTTAACCTTATTAAAATATACTTCTATAAATACAAGATTTATGAAACCAAGAAAGAAAATATTTGACTTCAAAAAGCAGAAAACAATGCATCATTAAACTCTTTTTATTCAAGTTCTAATCCTATACAAAGTTTAGTATATGAGTTTCAAACTTGCCAAGCAGACCTATTGATTAGACATCAATGTATTTCCTGGTATTTAAATAAAATGCAATCTAATTTAATAATGATTATTGTTTAGGTACCAAATTCAGTCTTATAAAGCAGAAAATGATACCTTCTTATCTATAATATTATGTAAAGATCAATTTATTATTTACATGTGAAGGGTGATTTAGAGTTTCAGTGGAATATATTTCCTATTAAATTTGTAGGTCAATTGATGTAGTTATCTGTTTGGGATTGAATGATATACAGCATTTAAACAATACATTAAGTCTCAATGTAGGTCTTAATATGTTGCAAAATTTCTTACTCACTGGAGATTATCATTCCTTAACAGTACTCCAAAGTGTGTAGAATTATCAGCCTGGTCCAGAACATCAGAGTTACCTCAGTGAATTTATTTAGTAGGAAGAATCAAGATTGATAGATATTTGAAGCAACCATTTAAAAATATCCACAAAGTGGAAATTACAAACAACCTTCAGAGTTATCTAAGATATTAGCATGAAATTTGAAAAGCCCCTTTTCATTACTGGATTTTGTCTACGATACTAAGATTGAACTTTTTTCTCCACACAACAGAGAAGTTCTACCTTCAAGGAGGAAAAAACATCATGTACGTTTAGAATGATAACCACGATATTGTTATAAATATTACCTGATTTAAGAAGCTAACAAAGTCAGGGACTGGAGCCATAGCACAGCAGGTAGGGGGTTTGCCTTGCATGCGGCAGACCCGACTTCGATCCCCAGCACCACCAGGGGTAATTCCTGAGTGCAGAGCCAGAGTGATCCCTGTGCATTGCTAGGTGTGACCCCCCAAAAAAAAGAAGCTAACAAAGTCAGAGAGATAATTTGCAAGAATATTGTCAGAGAAAAGTGAGAGAGAATTAGAAAGCAACAGAGGTGGAAAGAAAATGGATTGAAGGGTTCGGCGACAGAGTGAAGGACTAAGCAAGGCTGGCTAACAATCAGCAAATTTGAGCTTACTTGATATATTCAAAGATATTTTCCATTTCAAAAAAGGTTTTAAAAACATTAGCATCTTTTGTTACTCAGATTAGTAAAGTGGTAGACAAGTTAAAGACCAATAGTGATCTGGTAAATCTTCTTATTTTAGCTTTGGCAACCTACCCTTGGCATATTTGATATGCCAAAAACAGTAACAACAAGTCTCACAATGGAGATGTTACTGGTGCCCACTTGAGCAAATCAATGTGCAACGGGATGACAGTAGCAGTGATAGTGATTTTTTTAAATTCTCATTTATTTGACTTTTGGTGTTTGGACCACACCTTTACCGCTGCTGAGGGCACACTTCTTGTTGTAATTTCAGGGAAATGTTTAAGTTACCATATGTGAGCTAGAGATCAAACCATGGTCTGCTGCATGCAAGGCAAGATTCTATCTTCTATATATCTCTCCAGTCCTTTATTCTTTCAGTTTTATCCAATGGATTACTTGTAATTTGGACTTCAACTTCAAATTCGATCTATCAAACTTTTATTATTGACTTGCATGTTGGGGGTTTTAGTGTAATGTATATCAATAATCTATTACACAGCTGAAATGAATAAAAAGAAAATGATATATAACATAATAAAATAAATATAGACAAATATTATCATTTAGAGGATTTAAGAAGCTAGCATATATTTATATATAATTATTTTTAACTTCATGTTTTAAAATATTCAAGATATGTTATTGGGGGATTAATGTACAAGGCTTATATCTTCTTTGGTGTGTTTCTGATTACCATTGTTTCTCTGGGAATTTGCATACTTCCCCTATACACACGGGAGAGCATATGATTTTGGTAAGTCAGTCATGATGCTCAATCAACTTGGTTAGGGTCTTTGGTCTCTACATACCCACATTATCTACCAAAAACCAATTGAAATACTTTGTAAATGTGTTTTATGTGGACACAGTGGGAAAGATGAGAGGATGCATGTTTGTGAACATTAAAAGAGGTGATTTTCAGCTTTCAAGGAGAAGCATGGCATGGTAACTAGAACACCCAGAGAAAAACAAACATCGTGCAAGGACACTGAAGCTTGTTGTGACATGTTTTCAGAAATATTATGACTCTGTTCAAATTCCTAAAGTCATTCATGCTACCCTGATCTCTGTGGCTCTTTATTGGATCCAGTAAATTATTCCAGAGTATTTCCAATAAACTTTCCTTTTGAAATGGGACCTTGTTCAATTTAGTTTGTTAGATTTTATGCATTGAAGTATCAAAGTAATTGACTTATACAAGAACTAGAAAATACACTGAAATTGGATGCTAAGGTGGCCCTATACTGGCCCCCCTCTCTTGTATGGTCCTCCTCTCCTGAGTGTGGATTTAGAGAACTTGCAACTTACTTCAGGTTAATCGAATATGTCAATAGTGATAGAAGAGCCATTTCCTTGAGTATGTCAAATTATGTGGTATGTCAACTTTGTCTTCCTGGAGTAGTTCGAGAAATTCATTTGCTAGCTTAGAAGAAATGTTTCCAATTCTTTTAGGCAGTCACTTGACTGTGAGAGGCCCAGAGGAGCTGAGTGACCCCACAGTCAAATGGGATCTTCAGTCTTGTGCCATCAGAGAAACAAGGGAATAGACAGGAAGAAAATAATGACAAACCTTTGACCCTGGGATTGAAAAAAATGGAGATTCCCAAATTGGCAGTGGGAAGGAGGTCAGGTGATGAAAAGAGGGATTAAAAGTAAAACAAGGACATTGGTGGAAGAATTGTAGCGAGATATGATGTATGGTAACTGTATATAAAGACATAAATGTTAATACTGGTGTAAACATGTTGCCTTAACTACAAAGTACAAATTGTTGATACATAAAGCTGGGAGTAGCTGAAAGCTGCTAACAACCATGTAAACCTAGGCCAATACCTGGGCCCCAGGGAGCAGGGTAGTCTAGTCCACACATGGTTAGGAGGCTTTTAGGGCATTGAACAGTCACACTGCAGAGTTTTAACTGGACTCTTGACTTAGAAAAACTGTCATGTGTAAGTAAAAGTTCATTGTGAGCTGCTAAATTTGTGGTGCCACATTATTATTATTTCTGTCTTATTTTGTTTTGGGGCCACATCCCGTGATGCTCAGGATTTATTTCTGAGTTTGTGCTCAAGGATCACTCTGGCAGGCTTGGTGTATCATATGGGAATGACCAAGGTCAACTGGTGCAAGGAAAGCACCTTACCCACTGTGCTATCTCTCCAACCCATGTGGTACTATATTATGCCACAACATAGAACTAATACTGTATATATTTTGCAAATTAATTACATGCCATATCTTATGTTTTTCTCCATTATTTTGTGCTACCTTAAAAAACTATTTTGTGTAGTATCTGTTCTTATCAGTTTAATATCTGATACGTCCTCTATCCGAGGACAATATATTAAATGGATTTTTGGAATTAGGAGTTGGAATAGGAGCTTGCTCCGTCCACTCCACCCATTGACCTGGTATTGCAGTACTTCCAGGAATGGTGCACCCCCCTGGGGGAATAAACGTGTTATGAAAGAAAAAAAAAACTATTTTGATGCTCTGTCTGTCTTACGATAAAATTTTACATGTGATAAACCAAAACAAAAAATGCATAATTATAATTCTGACATAACAATAAGGGGTGAGATCTTGATTTAAAGTCAAACTAGCTTGTCTCTGAAGCCTCTGGAATACACAGCTCTCTTTCCCTAAGTAGTGCACAGATACCAACTATATTAGCCAGGACTATTGTAAAAAAATTAGCACTAGCTAGTACTATTAGCACTATCTAGGACTACTGTAAAAAATATTAAATTATTCATTATTTTTTTAGTACCAAACTATTTCCTTTTGCTTCACTCCCCTAAATATTTCACCAAATTAGGTTAACAGCCATATTGAAGTTTTTTTTTAATGGTTCTGAAATGCCTATAGAGAAAAAATATCCTATTACTTGGTAGCTTGTTCAAGATTTTCTATTGTTTGGTCTTATAGGTTTAACCAAAAGAAATTTAGATAAGAAATTGGATGCAGGGGGCTGGAGCAATAGCACAGCAGTTAGGACATTTGCCTTGCATGTGGCCAACCCAGGTTCAATTCCCAGAATCCCATATGGTCCCCTGAGCACCACCAGGAGTAATTCCTGAGTACAAAAGCCAGGAGTAACCCCTGTTCATTGCTGGGTGTGACCCAAAAAGAAAAAAAATGGATGCATATAGTCTTTACCTCAATGAAGAAAAATGTGGGGTAAAGTGTTTTGAGAGCTTTAATTCTTTAGGTTTGGTGGATAAGCTAACCTATGTCACACACTGTTGTATTCATGATGAGAATAAGAGTGAGTAATGCATCTAAATGCTAACTGGTTTGTAAGTACTAAGGAGATGAGTGTGCCAGAATGGAAATCATATGGGCCGGGAATTCCCCTTCTGTTGACCACAGAAGGTATAGGCATCATCTATCAAGAACAGAATGCATGCCATACTTTGTTCATTAGCATTTAAAGAGGATGTTTGGCATCAGACAACAAATACAATACTTACAAGATCTTGGCAGCAGAATATTTTGTCAGTTAATGACAATCCACAGATTTTAAGAAAAAGACTAATGCCCAGTATTACATTGAAATTATTTCATTCTCACTAACAAAATAATAAAATTAAAATCTCTATTCTTCCAAGCACCATGCTTTTACCATAGCAGTAGGAAAATATGGTAAGAAAAATATAACTATCCCTTAACTAGTATATCTACACATTTGGAAGTCAAGAAATCATAGTTACTACCAAAATAGTCCAAATAAGCTAAGCATGTAATAGTATTACATAGAAGTCTGGGTGCTTTGTATTTTGTAGTTAGCTCAATCTAATGGAGACCAAGATATAAACAAGTATAATGATGCTTATATTACAATGCAATATGCATTTTTTAATATTGTCTTTTATCTAATTTCCCATTTATACCAAGAGCTCATTAATGATATTAATAATGTCTGTTTGTGGGCATAGAAATATATATCACTTTCTTCCATGTACCAGTGTTAAATATACATGAATTAAGCATAAGCATTAGTTATAAAATTTGGTAGTTTTCAAATGCAGTCAAAATGAAACTCAAAATGTGATGATCTTTCTTAACATATTGTCTATATGTCATAAAAACAACATATATAAATGTGACATAAATATAAACAAATAAACATGTATATGTATGTAAACAAAAATATCTTGTATCTACATTTAAAAATATTTATATTAATATTAGAGTGGATAAAGTGAAATTGAAGCTCAAATACTGCTGGGAGTAAAATGTGATACACCCATTATGGGAAAAGGATTTTGTCACAAATAATATTTATAACCTATAACTCTGATATTATTTTCATGTTGGAAAAATGTATCAGGATATTTATTTGTATGTAACACTAGTGATAATGTTATTTGTAATAATAGGTTAAAATAGTATCAATCTGCTAACAGATAAAAAGTAACCAATTCTTTATTTTACATCCATGTGATAGAATATCTTAAAGCAATTAAACAGAATGACATGTATGTCAGGGCTAAAATATATTGGCTTATCATATATTTATTCAACTGAACTTAATAGTAGTCTAATATATACTAGATTCTGGATTAGTAACGTATATTGTCAATGCTTTCAATCTTTGGGAGGAAGATATATACATAAATAGAAATGTCAACTAAATTATCACATCATTTTGATAAAAGATTGTATTTTGAAAAACTGTGATTTTGCTTGGGATGGAGGCACTTCTCTCTGCCTCTGTGGTAAGAAAATGTTCAGGAAAATGTTCATAGCAAAAATAAGACCATAGTCAATTTGGGGAGGCAAACAAAAAGCCATTTATAAAATCAAGCTCATCATGTAAGTACATAGCTACACTTGTGTCATATACTTTTGAGAAATTTAGATGCTTCATTACATTCATGATGTTCCATGATACTTATAAAGAATAGGCACATTTTAAAATTATTAAAAATAAATATAAAGGAATCTGTTAAATAAATGTTTGACTGGAGCTGATGTTTGTGCCAAGGGCACTTGTTTCAGGCATTCTCCAGACTGCAAAAACAAACGCTTAGAAGGGTACTTGACTCCCAGCAGTCCTTGCTACTCCAGGTCAGTGTGTGTCCTAGAGGCAGTGCACCCTGCATCTTGTCATTCTGTCTCATGGAGATGCAGAGCAGATTTGCCTTCTGTGAGAACCTTGTGATCCAATGAGTCGGGGCACGGGGCAACTCAATCCATAGGCTTTATGCAGACCAAATTATTCACTTGAGCTAATGTTCTTTACAATTCTTAATGAGCAACATGACGGTTCCTTATTCTTACTTAGAATACACGTAAAATGACAAACGAAATTTCTGAAAGTCCCAAATGTATCTAGTTTCAGTCCAGGTTTTGAGTGGTGGAAGGATTAAAACCAAGAACAAAGCATACCATTCAAATTCAGATGATTTGCTATATCATTTTAGATACTCTGAAAGGACAATGTATAAAATCAATGAAGGTGTTAAGAAACAAAAGATACAGGGGTGGGGAGGAGGGTGAGGGCAAGTTAGGATCTTGTTCAGATCCGTATTAATTAATGGTAATTTTTAGCACACTGATTCGGACTTACGTATTTATTGATTTTGTGATAGGTCCAAGCACTGGCTTTTGAGGGTCTATCAGAGGCATACACAGTTAGATGGGGCTAGGAACCAAGTTGTGAAGTGTTTCCTGTGGAAAAGGGCAGCCAGAAGAATAAACAGCAAAGATTGGGAAGATTGAATGTAACAAGGAAAAGTTGAAGGATGAAGGACATTTTAACATGCTTCAACAGAGACAGAGAAATTTCTCTGGGACTCAAAAAATTGGAGATCTAAAGAGAGATGACATTAAACCCCACCTCACTCTTTGTTAGAACACAGTAACTGCTGACCTTATCAGTCTGGAAAATTAAATAATCATTCAAAGGGATGAGCAAGAAAATGGTGAACTTTTACATTTAACTCATAAACTCTCAGGTGGACCTGGGTATCTTTGCATTATTCAAATGTACTCTATTGAGATTGAGAAATTATGATGAACCAGATGCCGCACCAAGGGCAAGACAGGCAAAGATGAATGAAAACGAGTCTCCAGCAAGATCAGGAAGACAAACAGGCAGAGAAATAATTACACTACAATGTGATAAATGCTACTGAATGATAACATTACTTATGAAATGAGTTGGGATGAGAGGAAAATGAATCTTGCTAGGAGAGGTAGAAACTTCATACAAGAGGGTACATTTCACCTGTGTTTCAAAAGACAATTGGAAGATTCCAAAAGCAGGAAGACAGTGAAGAGCTTGCCAGACAGAGGGAAGATCATGAACAAAGGCTCAGAAACAGAAAAAAAAAAAGGCACGTTTTTATGAAAGGGTTCAAGTGATTATATGTTTAGTATAGCATGGGGCATGCTTAGAGAGGAACTGTGTTATGAGAAAATGTAGCTGTGCTAAACCAAAGTGGACTAGCACACCACAAGGGGAAAAAAACAAGAGAAAAAAGTGGTAGCATGATATTGCTTATGCATAGAGATAAAGTAACTTTAAAGAGATTCCAGAGTACACAACTCAGTAGTATATTTTAAGAAATACCAAAAGACTAATAGACCCTATGTGGAGAAGGCATCAGTGATGTGAAAACCAGTTCTCAAATTCTTTTCAAATTTGTAATCATGTCTTTTCTGGCTGATTATAATATGTTATATTATTGCAGAATTTCAAACATTTCAAAAGAGCCTAAAAAGTAAACAAACTTCCCCTTACAAAGAATCAGAAGCAAATTTCTAGTTTTCTTTCTATGTACTACAAACACATCTTTGTATTTGCCTCTAAATATTTGCCTTTATTCCATCTCTATATTTTAAATTATATCTATAATAATATTTTTTAATTTCAGAAAAAAACATGGCCAAACTTCTTGCAAAAATACTTATAGAATTGTAAGAATATTTCAACAGGAAAAATTTCTACAAGTGAATTTTCCAGATTGTAGAAATATGGATAGGCAATCAAAACTGATTAAAAAAATGTTTTTATAGGATGTGAGAATTTAAAACACCCAGCCTGTGTCTGACTAAGGCTTGATACCTGGCTCCACGTGACCCTTTGAGTATCTCCCTACTTTCCCTGGAGACCCCTGAGCCCAGTCTGGGGGTTCCTGGTATCATAGGGCTCAAGTGACACCAGGCTCTTGGGTTTCCACATCAGGCTCAGTTGGCAGAATATAGCTTTAGGGACCCCCAAATGCTAACATATATCTTCCCTGGCAGGGAAGATGCCATGATCATTAACATGGTTTTCTCGGTACAAGGTCATCTTTGACATACTGGATATGCTCATTCCTGCCATTTTCTCAAATGTAGGAAGCGCCATGTTGGTGTTAATGGGTCCTGCCTTTGAACTCTCCTCTAAAAATGAATAAATGAAGGGACAGTGAGATAGATCAATGGACTGAATTTTTGCTTTGTATGCAAAAGCCTTAGTATTAAAACCCAGTACTAACCCTGGTACCAAATGATGTCTCATGCATCAATGGGAGTAATTCCAAAACACTGAGTCAGGTATAGTTCTTATGCATCTCTTAGTGTGGCCCCAAAACAACTCCCAAAGAGTATTATCAAATTATAAAATATTTTCTATCCACCTGTAAATGCTATTCACATAACATTTTTAAAGCACTAGTGCAAGAACTTATGTTTTCATTTACCAATGAAACATATCCTTTATGGTTTTTATTTATTTTTGACTGGTGTCATTTGTTTTTAATGTTTGTAGCTATTCTACTTTTAATTTTGTTTATAGCACTGTAGCATTGTCCCGTTGTTCATCGATTTGCTCGAGTGGGCACCAGTAACGTCTCCATTGTGAGACTTGTTGTTACTGTTTCTGGCATATTGAATATGCCACGGGGAGCTTGGCGCCAGGCTCAGCTGTGTAGGCAGAATACTCTCGGTAGCTTGCCAGGCTCTCTGAGAGGGACAGAGGAATCAAAACCAGGTCAGCCATGAGCAAGACAAACACCCTACCCGCTATGCTATCGCTCCAGTCCAATTGGGTTTCAGTCATACAATGTTCCAACACCCATCCCTCCACCAGTGTATATTTCCCACCACCAATGTCTCCAGTTAACCTCCCGCCACCTTCCCCCCTCTTGACAGGTACTTTTTTTCTTTCACTCTCTTCCTTTGGGCATTATCATTTGCAGTACAGGTACTAAAAGGTTTTCAAGTTTGATACTTTACCTATTTTCAGTATGCCGTTCTTATCCATAGTGATCATTTCCAACTATCTTTGTAATAATGGTCCCTTCTCTATCTAAATCCCTTCTTCCCCAGAACTTATGCACTTACTCTTGTATATTCTTCGTTCACATTTATTGAAAGTATTATGTTAAGCATTTTTTCTAGACATTGGGAGAATGCAGTAAACAATGGTACTTTCTTTGGAGAAAAGTCAGTAAAGAAAAACATGCAGATATATGTACATATACACATGTGGTTAATGTCTGATACAAAAAAAGCTGAAGAAGAGACTGAGTTATAATGAGAAGTCCTCTGTTAAAGGGAAGATCTGGAAAGTTTCCTTTGATGACGTGAGATAGGACCAGAATTATATAAGGTTGGAAGTTCTGCACTGGAACATTTCACACAAAGAGAATGACACATGCAATAGACTAGGTTGATAATCCATTTGAATGTATATGCATTGATTATAATTGCTAATTTAATTATCAAATATTTACATCTCTGAAAAGAAAAAATAAGCAAAATTAGATTATACTTATTCTGATATTATAGTTTGTCAAAATTTTTAGAAGCATGTCATTGCTACTTTTGTCTGTAGTGTGTGTTTTTATTTCAAGATCCTTTTCATAAATAAACATTTGTATTGGTTTGGGGTCCACACCTGGTAATGCTCAGGGATTATTCCTGGCTCTGTGATCATGGATCACTACTGGCAATACTCAGGGCACGATATGTGGTACTGAGGATTAAACAAAGGTAAACAACATTTAAAGCAACCATTTTACCTCTTGTACTTTATCTCCAGCCCTTTTTGTTTTCATAAATATATTACACCTACTCATAATATTAACTTTTATTCAGTGATTAGAATACTTCATTGCCAGCAAGTTTCCTAATATGCTGTATTCTTCTACCTTAAATTTTTATCATGATAACTTATTTGGTTGGAGAATGTCCCTGAAATTTTTTTAAAATATATGTTTTGTCAGACTGGAGCAATAGCACAGGGGGTAGGGCATTTGCCTTGCAAGCAGCTGACCCAGATTCAATTCCTCCGTCCCTCTTGGAGAACCCAGCAAGCTAATGAGAGTATCCCGTCCACGTGGCAGAGACTGGAAAGTTACCCATGGCATATTCTATATGCCAAAAACTGTAACAACAAGTCTCACAATAGAGACATTACTGGTGCCCACTCAAACAAATCGATGAACAACGGGACTACAGTGCTACAGTGCTATGTTTTGTCAGAGCTGGAGAGATAGGATATTTGCCTTGCATATAGCCAACCTGAGTTCAGTCCTTGGCACCCCATCTGTTCTGCCAGTCCTCACCAGGATTTATTCCTGAGCACTAAGCAAGAAGTAAACCATAAGCACCAGTGAGTGTGGGCCCCAAACAAACAAAAAATATTTGCTTTAAACCCAGGAAAGTAGTTCAGTGGCAAAGGCCTGGTATGTTTAGGGCCCTAAATTGATCCCTGGAAGTTCATGGGTCTTGAGCATTGCTCTATATGACCCAAACGCCACTGGGCAGGGCTTTTTATAAGCAGGAGACTAAAAAACAGTATTGCCTGGCAGTTTTTGGTTTTTAATATTAAAGGACATATATTCCTTTGGTTCATATTCTTTTCAAACCTTTCTTTTTCATTCTTTGATTGCATCATCTATTATCTATGTTATCTTTTCTAATATAGCATGCAGTTTTTCATTTTATTCTATTATCTAGTATTATTTCTCAAATTAGATTTTAATATCAATAATTCTCAAAAGAGCTATGCCCATTTCACTAAACTAACATTCCACTGAGAAGCTAATTCTTACCTTTTCAGTTTTTAAATGTTGTTTGTTTCTTTCTTTTTTTGCCTCCACGATGATAGTTTGGATCCATTCAATGGAGCGATAGCACAGTAGTAGGGTGTTTGCCTTGCATGCGACTGACCCGGGTTTGATTCCTCTACCCTTCTTGGTGAGCCCGGCAAGCTACTGAGAGTATCTTGCACACATGGCAGAGCCTAGCAAGCTACCCGTGGTGTACTTGACATGTCAAAAAAACAGTAACAACAAGTCTCAAGATGGAGACATTACTGGTGCCTGCTCAAGCAAATCATGAGCAACAGGATGACAGTGACAGTGACAGCCAATTGCTGCAAAATCTGACTGGTAGACCTTTATGTTATTTTTCACCTTTTCCTTCACTGTTTATTGGGTTACACCTGACTTAATTGTGCAGATTGAGCCCCCTTTCACATGTTGCTCATCATCTCCTCAGTAAATGTTTAGCATATGCTTATACTTGTAAATATAACTTGCAACTGAGAGAAAAGCTTAGTGGTATTTCACTAGACTGCCTGGATTATATCCAGCTCTTTACTTACTATCTAGTTAATGTATCTCTGCATTATTACTTGTAAAATAAGGATAACAATAATACCAAGCTCATGGAATTGTGACTATTAAACATATAACACATTAGCCAATGTATTAGCCAGTGCTTAATATGCAATACCATTCAAACCATGAGACTTTTAGGATCAAAATATCATTATAAAAAAGTGCATTTCTGCGTATTCAATGTAGCACAGGATCAACTTAGAGCATTTTCTGAGCACTGTTTGCTACCAGTGATGAAGGAGATGAATTAGTGACAAGCTTAATTTTAATTTCCATAAATTGAGGTAGTTCGTTGCCAGAAGTAGTCAGAGTGCTGCCATTTCTGTTGTGTTACATGGTATGAGGTTAGTAGGCAAAGACACACAACTGAGGAGAGCCTGATGGTTTTCGGACTTGAAGCTTTCTAAAACTTAGCGGGGCTAGGTTTTCTGCCAACTGTGTTTACTTGAAACAGTTCAGTTCGGGAGGCTGGTTCATTCTTGATTAGCTAATATAAGGGTTACTGGTCCTATTCATGAACTCAGGAAAATAATAGCTTGGATGTAATTATCTTATAGAGTGCACTTGATTTCCCATCTTGAGGACTCTAGAGGAGTGAGAGAAAGGAAATTCTGTGCTGTGGTCTGTCTGGCTCACATCCACTGGCTCAATGAATATGCCGGATGAGGTCATTTGCCAAAATTCTATACTGGGTTCCAGTCCTAATGCTGCCTTATACTTTCAAGCTGAAGTAATAACCTCAACAGGCAATCAGGGAAGAAATGAAATGTTGACTCATATGTTTTGTTCTTCATCTTCCATTGAAAGTAATTTAAAAAGGAGATTATGTGAGAAAGAATTGTTTCTTTTTTAAATGGGGTTTCCATTGGAAATATTTTAATATTTTTAATTTTTCTGTTGTTTTATTATTTTTTAAATTTTTTATTAGTGAATCACCGTGAGGTACAGTTATAAACTTAAGAACTTTCATGTTTGCATTTCAGTCATACAGTGATCATTTATATCCCTTCACCAGTGCCCATTCTCCTCCACCAATGTTCCCAGTATCCCTCCCACCATCCCTACCCCATCTGCACCACCCCACCCTGCCTCTGTAGCAGGGCATTTCATTTTGTTCTCTCTCTTTTTTGGGTGTTGTCATTTGCAATAGAGGTATTGAAAGCATTTTAAAAAGGGAGTTGAGATGACAATTTTTGGATGTGGAAATCAGGTTGACTTGTGCTCTCTCTTCTGTCAGCCACAGTCCCAAGTTACAAACAGCTACAAGGCTTAGTTTTCTGAATCCACAAATTTGTTCAAATAATACTCCTTATTCCATATGCTAAAAACATTAACAACAAGTCTTACAATGAAGACGTTACTGGTGCCCAATCGAGCAAATTGATGAGCAACGGGATGACAGTGATACAGTGAACAAACTTATGAGGCAGGAAGACAAAAGCACTGTCCCTGTGAATAATTCTGAAGTTAGTTGGTAAGTTCTAATCAATGATAGTGGTAGATGCACTAGAGACAATGAACGAAATCAAAAACTATTTGGCCTAAAGAAATAGGAGATATGGTGTGAAGTTCATTTTACAGGCCATGAGTCATTCATTTATATAATTAAAAATTATTCAACACCTACTATTTAGAGACTGGTTATAAAAAGAGATTAAAATCAGATTAGTTGCCTTCAAGGAACTTATGATATAATGGGAGAGACATGCAATCAAATAATTACAATTCTAAGTGGTTGGCTCAATATGGAGATGTGCACAAATTATGATGGGCGCTCTGCATTGGGTATAGCTAATTCTCCCTGATCAGCCTGAGAAAGGACTTAATAAAGAAAATTAGCTGGGGAAAGTGTTTGAAAAATCTGTAGGAGTAAGTGAAATAGGTAAAAATTAAAATGGCATTCCATTTAGTAAAGAAAAAAAAATAATATGCCAGTGAAAGAAAGGACATCAAGCACTCAGGGAGTGTTTGCAGGGCTGTTGCATAAAGGAACACTTGGAGAATTGTTGGAAGATCAAGTTCTAAAGACAACAAAGGGCACATTATGGAAGTTAATTATCCTGTACTTTTCAGGCCGGAGTGAATAACTAAAAAGTTTTAAATGTGAAACTGATGTGATCTACGTAGCAGAGTATAGCAAGGATTTGAGAAGTTTCAGGAGGATAATATAGGGATCAATAATAAAACTGATGCTCAGATAAGTAACAAACAGAACTTAAGCTAAAGTAGTAGAGGAATATAAACTTACTCAAGTGACTGTGATATAATCAGCAAAATTATTCAAAGCGTATAGACACGCTCATGCATACACCTTGGTCCTAAATGAATGTAGAAAAATTCCAAAAATTTTAAGTTAAAAAATTTACCTTACCAAAAAGCTTAGTTATCATACTCAAGACTGTCTAATACCAATTATTTGTTCAAGTTCTTCAACCTAGGAATAGATGAACTTCAATGTATTTCCCATCTCATATGGTGTCCCCTGAGCACTGCCAGGAGTAATTCCTAAGTGCAGAGCCAGGAGAAATCCTTGTGCATCTCCAGGTGTGACCCCCCCCAAAAAATGAAAGAAAACAAACAAAAAATCCATCTCTCTATATTCCTCCAGTCATAATGACTGGAACATTGAATCTAAGAATCTGAATAAACATCAGTTTTCTTTCATAATTTTTGTTTGACTTAGTTCTGTTTTGTTTTTAATCTTCAAGTGTGTATATACTATGCACAAAATATTTACACTTTGTAAGTAAATGAGGTGAAATTAACATAAAATTACCTTCTGGAAGTCATATAACTAATGTTTTTGTTTGTCTTCTAAGGTATTAATTTTTTTTTAGAAAAATAAAATAGTTTGCTGAAGACAATGCACTGTCTCTCCATAAGATGATTTTTAAAATTTACTTTCGGAAAAAGAAATCCAAATATAGTAACTATCACTAATAGGAATTATTTTCTCTTCACTAAGGTCTAGAAAGTGGGTGTCCAGGACAACTAAACACTGATTAGCTGAGATCCATGGTTTCTCTACCAACATGCAGACATTTTTCCTTCAACTCATTGCTTTATTATTGCAAAATCAGAGCTTCACTCAGCATCTTTGCTTTACAGTTACAAGTGGAAGAGGCTAGAAAGGGCAAGTTTTTCTTCTGAGAACATTCAGTTTTTCTGTTTTTTTCTAGAAGAGATATTTCTCTATGATTGTTGATCATTGTGTATAATTTAATCTCTTGGCTACTCCTAAAACAATATCACTCATCACTTGTATCACTTGTCATCCTGTTGATCTTTGATTTGTTCGAGCGAGCACCAGTAACATCTCCATTTGTCCCTGTCACATGCTAGTGTAGCAAATGGCATCTGCTCGCTCCAGGAGAGCCTCAAACTGTTCCTTCAGGGTTTTGACAAAGAAGTTTGACTGTCTCGTAGGTGAGCGGCCATGCAATCTTTTGACGTCCTGTGGAATCCGATTGGTAATAGCTCTAGTTCAGTGGTCATCTCTGAATCGCATTATGTGTCTGGCCCATCTGATTTTCCACGGCTTGGCAAACAAGACAGTGTCCCTGATTCTTGATCGTCGATGGAGTTTGGAACTCTGGATTCCTTCTCTCACTTGAGTGAAACGTGATACTCCAAGCATAGCTCTTTCGATTCCTCTTTGGGATACCCAAATACCATTCTCGTCCTGTTTTCATAGGACCCAGGTCGCTGAGGTGTATGTTAATGCAGGAAGAACAGTGGAGTCAAAAAGATGTGCCCAGAGCCAGAGCTTTGTTGTCCTCATAACCACTTCTTCAACACTCCTTCAAGGCGTTTCACACTGCTCTCTTCCTCCTACACAGTTCTGGTGCCAAGTCATTCCTCATGTTGAGTTCTTGACCCAGGTACACATAGCTGCTGCATTCAGAGATGTTCGTCCCATTGAGAACAAATGGAATGTCAGGGACTAGTTCCTTTTTCATGAACATTGTCTTGGTGAGATTCAGCTGCAGTCTGTCCTTTCCAAACTAGTGGTTGAAGCCGGCCAGCATTTGTGCCACTTGGCTAATGTTTGGTGTTATTAGAACGATATCATCAGTGAAGTGGAGGTGGTGTAGTTGCTGACTGTCTATTTTCACTCACATTCCTTCCCATTCCAGTTGTCACATGATGTTCTTGAGGGTGGCACTGAAGAGTTTCGGTGAACTGGTATCACTCTGCAGAACCCCTCTCTTTACATTGATGATCACTACCTTGTAGAATGGTGAGATCTTGGTGATGAATCCATGATATATCTCGTAGAGTATCCTGATGTACTGAGTTTGAAAACCCTGTTTGGCTAGGGCTTCAATGACCACTTCAGTCTCAACAGAATCAAAGGCCTTCTTTAAATCGATGAACATTAGAGAGAGCAATATCTTGAACTCTTTCGAAACTTCAATGAGCTTAGTCACCATGTGGATATGAATCCTTTACAGAACCCAGCTTGCTCTCATGGTTGTCCTTCATCTACTGTTCTGCCTAGTCTATTCAGGATGACTCGAGCGAACAACTTCTAGACAATGAATAACAAGCAGGTTGGGCGATAGTTGCCAATGTTGTGGATGTCTCCCTTCTTGTACAACAGAACGGTCCTGCTGATTTTCCATTGGGACAGAACCTTGCATTTGGACAGGTAACCTGTAAAGAGCCAAGCCAGTATATTGACGAGTACTTGTGGCAGATTCTTCAGGCGTTCGGGTCTGACCGTGTCTGGATTGGATGCTGTACGCATCTTTACTGACGAAATGGCATGTCGGATTTCAGAAGTGAGAACATTGGGAACAACATATCTATCCTTAGGAATTTGGTATGTGGGCAGGTGGATGTGACTATCGAAGAGATCTGAGCAGAAGTCATGAATAATCCTCTCCATTGCCCTTCTGAAAGATGTGATAGATCCATAAGGACTTCGGAGGGTAGTCAGCTTGGTCTTGTAGTTGGCAAAAGACAGGCGAGCATTACAAATACTTTTCCTGGCTTCTGCCACATCAGCCAACACTGCTGCTCTTCTCTCTTTGAGGTCTTTTGTTATCGCTTCTCTGTACAGCTTTGCGAGCTCCGATGTTAGCCTATGATTGCCTAAGGCTTGCACCAAATCACGTTGGCAAATGAGCTCAAGAGTTTCCGAAGACAGGCGTCTGTTTGTGGCTTTCCCACTTTTGGTATTCCTCTCGCAGTCATGGAGGTGCTGAACCAGTGATCATATTCCTCGTAGATGTTGTCAATGATGTTGACAACGATGTTGTCAATCTTCCCACATTGCCGCAACAGTGCCAAAGAACTCCCAGTTGGTGGGCATTCTGGGAATTCTCTTCTTAAACTTAAACTTTGCAGTCCTTTCTCCCTGCTCTGTGAAGTAGAATTCTGCAAGAAGGAGACGGTGGTCTGATCTCGTTTGGAACTTTGGGACAACAGCGACATCGGTTGGCAAAACCCTGGATTGAATATGATGTGGTCAATTTCATTGTGGAACTGTCCACCGGGAGACTCCCATGTCCAACGTTTAGATTTGGCCTTCTGGAACTGTGAACTACTATGGATGGTCTTGGTAGACATGATGAACTCAGACAATCTCTCACCCTGTTTGTTCCATTCTAGGCTAGGGGTGGAGTTCTTGTGATATGATCACAACTAACATTTCATGTGGGGTTCTTCAAGTGAGCTTTTCAGTCCTATCTTGGCATTAAAATCACCGACAATGGTCTTATAAATGGTGTGGTCTTCTTTATAGACCTTCTCCAGGTCCATGTAGAACTTCTCAATTTCTTTTTCATCACAGTTGGATGTTGGTGCGTAGACCACGAAGATAGAAACTGCCGGCAATGAGCCACATCTATACAAGCATAATCGTCCAATTTGTGTTGTTAGGCATTCTAATGAATCAATGCTCATGGCCACCTTCGTATTGACAAGGACACTGACACCACGGACACCTCTATTGTCGCATGTTCCGAGGAACAGTTCTTCTCCAGTGTTGAAAATGGCGTGATGTGATCGATGCCTTCTCGTCTCAGTCAGACCAATGAAGTCGTATGTGATCTTCTGCCCTTGCACCATCAGGTCTTCAATGGATGCATCTGATGCCAGTATATGTGTGCTGAAAGTACAGACAGTCATTTTAGTCCTTCTTCATTTTGGCAGCCTAGTTTGTCCCTGAGATTTTATCAGCCTCTCCTCGCTCATCCTTCTTAACACTGCCATACTGGGGGCTCTTTTAGTGTCAGGTGAATGAGGCTCATTCTTGTTTATTTTTGGCATATCAAATATGCCACGGGTAGCTTGCCAGGCTCTGCTGTGCGGGCAGGATACTCTCGGTAGCTTTCTGGGCTCTCAGAGAGGGATAGAGACTTTTAGGGCGGCCTCTAAACACCCTTGCAGGTATTCCCATGGTTCACACCATATTTGAAACCCATCAAGTATGGTGTGGTAATTATAGAAAATGTATCATATGATGTTTTGTGCAACCCCAAAGTGGCCATGTGGTTCAGAATGGGGCCTGGAGCATGACAGTGGCTGGGTAGTGGAGTACCAAAATAATAATGACCTAATATTTGACCTAAAATAATAATGACTAAAAATTTACTATTTATCACTACATTTTCCAAAATTTTAAAATTCAGGGGAAAACTTGAAATGATTTTTGAGTGAAACTATCACTTGAATCTAATATAGCATGAAAAATAATTATTGGAGGAACTTAAAATGAAGTTATGTTTGTTAAAACTACAGGATACTTAATTTAGTTTGAAATTCTGATAAATGGTTCTATAGGTATTTTTTTAACATATAAGGATATTTTCTCCTTATGTCAAATATTTTGAGCATACTTACATGTTGGGGTGGCAGAAGGCATTGGATCATACAGTAATCCAACTAAACAGTGCTTAGAGATTAATTCTTCTCAGGAAACAAGAACATGAAGGGCTTGCAGTTGAACCACAGTTGGTTGCATGAAGAGGAAGCACCCTTGGGACTGGAGTGATAGCACAGCGGGGTAGGGCATTTGCCTTGCACACAGCCAACCCGGGTTTGATTCCTAGCATCCCATATGGTCCCTTGAGCACGGCCAGGGGTAATTCCTGAGTGCAGAGTTAGGAATGATCTCTGAGCATCGATGGGTGTGACCCAAAAAGCAAAAAAAAAAAAAAAAAGAGGAAGCACCTTTAAATTTTGTATACTCTCTCTACCTCAAGGCTCTTCTGAACTTCTCTCTTAGACAGTCTGACATTGCTAGGAGTACCACATTGATCTTATCTTTATCTTTGCTCAGTGCAACTCTACTTTCCAGCCTAGAAAAGCAGATTCTATGCATAGTCATCACCCAACAAAATACATACACTCTGTCTTCCCCCACCCCACCACACACTGATCTAATTGCAATATAATATAACAATAAAGCCTCCATTTGTTTCACTGGTAGAAGTGTGTCTCAATTCTCAAATTAACAGCATCCTTGACTAGAAAAGAAATTGTTGACTGAACTAAGAAAATCCAGAGATACTATGTCATTCAATTTTTTAAATTAATTTTGAGTAACTAAAAATTGAGTTCAACAGTTTTCTCCCCAAAAGAAATTATGTACACCAAGTATAAATTCAGATCTCCAACTGTTATAAAATTTAAACCTTTCTTGAAGCTCTCAGATTGTAGTTTTCCAGGTTCTATATTCCCTAAAGGTTGTGTGATATCCTTTGTCAGTATCCTCCAACCAGAGGCAGTTTCTCCATCTTTAAGATCTGGCATGGATGACTCAATTCAGAGATGAATGCAGAGCAGCAATTCTCCTATTACATTTGTATTCTGGTCATGGAGTTCCCCTGGATACGTGGGAGAGGGGTGTCAATCACTGTATGACAGGAAATCAGTGAGAGTCTAAGTCAAAGAGAAAGGACAGAGTGGTGACTAGGAGAGGTGGTCATGCAAATGAATAGGAAGCAACGGTGACTCTGAAGCTGAGAATTCATCTTCAGGAATTTATACTTTTGCTTTTGGGACTAAGAATTTCCCCCAATTCTTACACAGCATCTAGGGAGTTCGCTTCCTTCAATAAACTGGGGTGCTCATTCTCTGAATAGTCAGGACACAGGCACTAAACAGATTATATCAGGGACCCACCAGTCCTGTGTAGCCACTTGCCAGGGAACAACCCTCCTCTCCCCCATCTGCAAACGTGTGCTTCAGCAGATGAGCTGGCATTGACACCTGGTGTGAGGCCCCAAAGCAGGCTTCTCAGAAGCCATGACAAGCTGCAGCTAACGTGAAGTCTCAGTGAGACCTCAATTTCTGTTTCCCCAAAGCAGGACTTTCAGTTTTTGGTAAACTCCCAATTGAATAATTCACCTAGATAAGAAACTGGGCAGTTGGATCCGGCCAGTCACGATGAGTCGCCACACCCTTCTTGGAAAGAGCTCCAAACCATTACTGGTACTTGCTGTCTAGCTGCTGACCACTGTTATAATAGGGCGATGCTGAAGAGAAACCAGAATACACTGCTTCTTAACTGAACCCTATATAAACTGTGATTCTTGTCCTTGTCAAGACTCTACTGTGTTGGATGAGACTTGGACCCTAGCTCGGGCTAACGCTGGCTCGAGCTAGTAATAAAGTTCTTTTGCTTTTGAATTATCATGTGTGGAACTGGGTCTCTCCACAATTGGGGATCTGAAACTTGGGCACAACACTGGTAACACAAGAGTTCATCTGTTAATGGGAGTGAAACCCCCTGTGAACAAAAGTGATGCCATGAATAAAGAAAACATTCATGGTGGAGGAAGGAGCCCATTACAGAACTGCCAGTGTTTCTCTGTTCTCTTACTAAGAGGGGTTAAATACAAAACCATGACCTTGGGCTAAGAAAGTTCTTTCCTCTTCCAAGAATGTTTATGAATAGGACAGATATGAGTTGAGGATCCAAAGGAACACAGATTTTTGATAATTTTCACAACAGGTTCTGAGGATATTATTAAAACAATGGATGAAATTCTTTTACTTTTTTTAATACCTAAAGGATGATGTTTGCCATGATGGTTATATATTCAATTTTTTTATTGTCTATATTGTGAATATCTTCAAGGTAAAATTGTCTTCATCTGTGTATCTTTGAATGGAGTTGCATATCCAACAACCAAAAACAGTATCTATGTGTAGTGTATATTTCTAAAATAAATAGGTCAGGGGCTCACTAATTCCATTCTATCCTCCCAGGAGAAGGAAATGGACAATTTTCCTTCAGGACTGTTGACTATGTTTTTGCTAATCACAAATCAGAATTCAGTAGTCCTTTACCTATCTGAGAAAAACAGCTTTTATAGACATTACATGAAAAGTTACAGATGACTCAGGAAAAATTTCAAACACCATAATTTTTGCCACCTGAAAGTTTGTAAATGAACTTTAATAAACAAGGAATATTTTAATGCAACCTTTTAAAACATAACATTTAAAAAATGTGACATTCCAATATTTCTGAACTTCTAAGTTATGGACCTTAACTTAGTTAAATCTAATTATTTAATTTTATCAATGTGTCATTTTTCTATAGTATAAAATACTCAAATATAATAGGCTTCCAAAAATGATTTCCTCATTTTATTTGTCACGCTATGATACTTATTAAATTGCTGCCATTTTCAGACTCTTATATGTATGCTTATGCTCATAGGTGAGATTCTATAAAGGTTTAATATACTGTGGGTCAAAGTATTCTCAAATTTTAAAATGGTTTATTCCTCTTTCTAATAAAATGTAAAGAAAGTTTCTTTTCTCATATTCTTACCCAAACTAGATATTATTTACATTTTTAATTTTTGCTATATGAAGAATAGAAACCTTTCATTTCAATGTTTTGATTTTAATTTTTCAGTTTACTAGTGACACTGAACATAATTTATCTATTTTTCTTCTAAATATTTTATGTAAATTACTTGTCCTTAACAAATAACACATTTTCCCATTAGATTGCTATTTACATCCACTTTCAAAAGCTTTATATGCTTTTATTTAATATTATTTTATTGGGGCTGGAGCGATAGCACAGCTGGTAGGGCGTTTGCTTCCATGCAGCTGACCCGGGTTCAATTTTCAGCATCCCCTATGCTTCAGCATTCGAGCACCAGCAGGAGTAATTCCTGAGTACATGAGCCAGGGGTAACCCCTGTGCATCACTGGGTATGACCCAAAAAGCAAAAAAAAAAAAAAAAAAAAAACCAACCAACAAAAAAAGATTATTTTATTTTTATTTATAATTGAATTTTGTAGATATTAAAATTTCTAGCATTTGATAAAAACTTCTGAATTTTGCAGAAGGAAGAACTGTGAATTAACACCTTTCCAATAAGGAAAATATATCAAATGCTCATTTGAAAGTGATACTAAAGTTAATTATACTATCTTATCATAATCACTACCATTATATTTTGCTCTCTCAGTTATAAGCCATTTTCAACAGAAAAGATAAAAATATTAAGGAATGCTGAATGAGAAGATTAAGAATTGTAAACTCACTTAAATATTGTTAAGATGGTAGTCCATTGCTAATTCACACTACAAATCGCCCTAATAAATGTACATATCAAATAAATTTAATCATCTAATACCCTTTAACATATTTTGGAAATATTTCTATAAAGCATATATTTATATGCATTATTAACATTGTACCAATATACAGAAGGTTATGTGTATTGTACTCATTTTACTAAATGTATTCATTTTATTAAAATGTATTCATTTTACTAAACTCACTTTATTGTTAGGGGTTTACCTGTTATATAAGGTGATATGAAACAAAGATTACACAAACTTTTTAAACAGGGTATAATTTGCCTCAATATATAAAATAAGATATGTGCTCAATAGAAACTCACTAGTCTTGCATATATGATGTTTTGAGTTCAATTCTTAGCACCATCTATAGCACTGTAGCGCTGTAGTCCCGTTGTTCGTCTCCATTGTGAGACTTGTTGTTACTGTTTTTGGCATATCAGATATGCCATAGGTAGCTTGCCAGTCTCTGCCATGTGGGCAGGACACTCTTGGTAGCTTGCCGGGCTCTACAAGAGGGATGGAGGAATTGAACTCAGGTCGAATTCATGCTTGGCAAATGCCCTACCCACTGTGCTATTGCTCCAGTCTATAGCCATACCACCCTGAACACACCTGATCTAGTTATCTCAGCACCACCTATATAAACCAAAATTTGGAGAAAGATGGTACATATTTTATTTTCTTTTAAACACCACTTCTTAACAACTTTCAATATTGCCTTTATGTATGAATTCCTAGGCTTGAAAAAAAATTACTTTAATCCCCACCACTCCCCTGCTATAATATTGAAACTGTATGGCTCTTAGTATACTTTTAAAATTTTTTAATTTACTTTAAATGGTATCTGGCATGATCTTGATACTAAGATTCTATGGCATTATCAGTTTAATTATTCTCAATTGTTTGTGCTAGTTCTCATCTATATATCACCACTCAAAACTATCATCTCATGATTTAAAGAATGTTTTCCAGTTTGGAAAACAATATTGATTCTTCTACTTTGGTTTCTAGGTGATGTATTTAAACATGGCTCACTTGGATGAGTGTCATCAAATTTACTGTTAACACGGTAGTGTCATCAGACATGGCAGAACTTGTCCTGAACACTGCTCATGCATTCTGATTCCTAGGAGAGCTTGGTGAGATGAATATTTATTTCATTCATGCTCATGTGAAATGAATGTATTGCAAAATTTAGAGTATGGAACTACTATGATGACCTATATGAGAGACAGATATGCTCATTTTAAATTACCAAACAGTTTAATATGTACCTACAACTTAATAGCAGTGCCTATGAACCTACTGAGATGAATCTAAATAGAAATAAATTAAAAAACAAAAATTGTGATTTTTAAAAAGAAAACTGTTGCAGCTTATCTGACTAACTTTTGGTTCTTTCGGATAGTAAATAAGAATAGCACATCAATCACCAGATGACTTAAGTTTTACAGCTCTTTCTTTCCAATGTACACAGGTACATCTCTGAGGCTGACTCTTTAATGCAATCAGAAGCAACATCAAGAGTAATAGTTTTTCAATAGCACCAACTCCAATAACAGCAATAGCAATAACAATATACGGTAACTGAGCATATATGTACTATTTAATCCTTACCTTCTACCTGTTTCTATTATCTGATTGGTTATAACCTATACAAATGAAGGTATACCCTATGTAAATTGGCTATTACCTATATAAGAGAGGATTTGTGGCACCAGCCATTCAGTTTTTATGTGAGATATCAATGGCAAGTCTTGATTAACTAATGTGTCTTTCCTCACTTCCACTTAATACAACTATGTCTTCAGAAACACAGTATCTTGTTCAATTCCGTAGTGAAAATGATCCAAAATAAAAGATCTATCCTGGTTGGCAACAGTGCTTAAAAATAACCTAAGCTAAAGCTATCAAACACCTTTCTCTCTTTTATATCATATATTTATTTGACACGATGGACTTTCATGTACTTGACCCTAAACTAAAACCAAATAAAGGTAAAGATGTTGTGTTATAAATATGATTCTGCAACTATCATTCATTCAAAACAAGTTGTAGGACCCAACTGGTTATACAAAAAAATTAATTTGGGCTTTACAAAACATATCACTGTATCACTATCCTCCTGTTGCTCATCGATTTGCTCAAGCAGGCACTAGTAAAGTCTCCATTATGAGACTTGTTGTTACTGTTTTTGGCATATCAAATATGCCACGGGTAGCTTGCCAGGCTCTGCTGTGCAGGTATGATACTCTCGGTAGCTTGCCGGCCTCTCTGAGAGCGGTGGAGGAATCGAACCCGGGTTGGCCGCATGCAAGGCAAGCACCCTACCTGCTGTGCTATCACTCCAGCCCAAACATATAGAAAGATATATTAGTTGGGAAAAGCAATGTTTTTAGTAGTGCTAAAGCTAACGCTTAGAGAACAAAGAAGAAACAGCCATTTGGAGTAGTGCCCTGTGTCAGTAAGTTTTAATAGAAAGAGTGGCAATCCTGGGTAAAAGTAGCCTGCCAATCCAATTAAACTACAGAATATTAAAAAGGTCAAAGCAATATAGAAGTTCTCAAATTCATAGAAAACACTAAAATTCTGATTTTTCATACTCCTGACAGTGATTGTAATTACAATTTGAAAAGGGTGAAATATTTCTCTAGTCCTTTGACTAAGTTAGAAATAAGAATTTGATTGGTCACTAATGTAGTATCACAAATGTAATGTGAAAACTTTTTTTAAATGAGACTTAATAAATATACTTATTTCTTTTGTCTCTGCAAGAAAGATCAACAAAATGATCAACAGTGATTATAACAAAATAGGTTTTCAATCTTCCCATTTAAATTTGAAATTGTTTTTCTAGATAGGAACCTATTCCCTTTATCTAACATATTAATAAGTTTTTGTATCATATAACCATTAACTTTACCTATCCATGGGTCATTTTATACTTTTTCTGTTAATATTTAGTTTATTTCCTACATTGTTGCAGTCATTCAAAAATGGAAGCCTTGTATATACACCAAATCATTCTAAAGGCTATGGAGTATAAACTGCAATGTGTGCACAATAATGATGTGACTTTGTTTGCAATAAACATTTAAAATGACGGACTTTCTCATAAATACACTAAGTAGGATGATCTATGAGATTTCTAATTTATTCTTGTTTAAAATTTAACCATGCTTTTTTAAAGCATATCAATTTTGTTAATACCATGTAATTAAAACATGTCAGTGCACAGCAAGTTTTAGTCTAAATTAATGACTATGAGAATTATTTTAATTAAATAACCAATTATAGAAAAATCGCAAGCATGAGAGCTGACATTTAAATGAATTTCATTTAAATTGCTTCTTAACATTGTCCCATCTAGGACACTAATGCAAAATGAACTATTGTATCAACTTAGATTATCACTATTTTTGTATGCACATAATGTATTCATATTCAATCACTGGAACTGAGGGGAATATTTGGTATCGATCTAAAACTTCTATTAATAAAAACACAACAAAATGAGCTAACGTAGAAACAAGCCATCCTTCTTTTTAATTTTTTCCCCCTCTCTCTATGTTTAACATGTGCTTCTAAATGCTGTTATAATTCTCATAGCAGAGGCAGGGGGAGAATTTATGCATTTGGGAGTTTTACCTAATTAAATCAGGAGACTTCTGAAATTCATTTTGAGAGTGTGCACGTATCTAACTTCAATGTCTACACATAGTGGGACCAATGATGTTGATCAGTCAAACTGCATATATTTCTTTGTCCTTGTCCCACCCCCCAATTGTACTAGTGTTGGCAAATGGCTTCCTCTTAAAAATCAGATCTTTGAAATCCCTTATCAGATTAGAAGACTATCCTATGAGAGTACAGCAGGATATCGATTTGTATGTCTGTTTCTATATAGGTTCAACACTTCAATAGCATTTTTTCTACTTAAATCATTGCTATTATCTTTTAGTGTAATTAATTTTATCCAGTTCTTATTCATCCTACCGCATAAAGTTCTTTAAAAACTAAACACATTATTATAATCTTTCTCACTAAAACTTTGACTTTACATGCTATTTCTAGCACTGAAGGATAAAAACGCCTAAGTACTAGGCAACTCGTTCAATTCTGCTGCCTTATTTTTTCACAAAATGTGTGAAATGAACTGCTGAAAGAGCTAAAGTTTTGTCCACATATAAATTAAAGTTGAACACATTGATTCATTATCAAATTGTCAAGAAGGTTTTAAAGGAGGTATTTTGCCCTGCTATACCATTATATTCTCTTTGTCATATCACACA
Source organism: Sorex araneus (assembly GCF_027595985.1). NCBI lineage: Eukaryota > Metazoa > Chordata > Mammalia > Eulipotyphla > Soricidae > Sorex > Sorex araneus. The sequence continues at coordinate 267,078,434 of NC_073302.1, read as the reverse complement.
GTTTGGAAAAGAATGTATAAATTTAAATGGACTATTAGGAGCTTCCTTGAATTATTTTTTTTTCTAAGGTGAATTTTAAGTATCTCTTTGTGGGGAAATCTTTATTTAGCAGTTTGTAATCTACAATAAAAGATGCTTTCTTTATTTTGCTAGAAAAAGAAACAACCATATTTAGATTTGACTAGTTAATTGCTCTTCATCGGAATGCATTAAGGCATGCAGTTCAATTATTACGTTCAGATTTGTCGGATGCACATTTTTAATAATCAAAGATTATTTAGTATCAGAAAAGCAATATTTTCCTGTATATTTCATCTTGCTATCACTTTAAAATATAAAAGAAAAATAAAAGGCTACTGCATTTGTTGTTCATTGATTAACCAGTAATGTTATGTATAAATAATGTATCTGACAGTATGGCAGCCCACTTGGGACATTATGCCATTTACTACAAAATAGGATGCAACATACAACTGAGCAGTGAGAACAAATTAAACATCTTTCCTTGGTAAGTTTAGCATTTTTATTAGGTGATAAACATCACAGAGAAAGGAAAGCAGATGTAGTTATTTCAGAAATATTAACCTTAATCGAAAGCTAACTTGACATATAGCATTGTACTTTCACATTACAAAATTTTGTCCGATAACAATAGAAACCAAATTTAGCAAGGTCACTTTAAGATGATATATATATATATATATATATATATGTACACACACATATATATATTTGTGTGTATGTATAAATTAATGACTGTCTTGTGTGAATTTTATCTATAGTTAGTAAATTGTATTATTAATATCAAATAAAATATTTAAACATAACATAGCATCTTATAAGCATTAAAAGTACTCCAACTATTTTAAGATTATATTCCTTTTACACTGAAAAACGTTTCCTAAAATGTAACTTAATTTCAGATTTACTTCATTTCGTGGTGTGTTGCTATAATCCCCAAATGCCAAGTGATTTTGGAGGCATCCAAATAGTGAATAAATTTAAGAGCAGTTATATAATTAACAATCAAAATCCATCTTCCCTCCTTTATTGTTTTAGCCTCTCTCTTACTCATGGGGATACAGAAATGAAAAAAACTCTATCTTTATAAGAATTAATGGTTGAATGACTGAGAAACTTTAAAGTTCTCCTAATATACAGATAATTGTCAAGATAGTACCTTCCTCAATTCCTTTCTTCCTTTCATTCAAAATCTTTTTTTCATGATTTCTGTGTGTCAGATACTGTTCTACAATCTTTAGTATACCACAATGATCAAAGCATAGATGCTTCCACATAAAATATATTTTAACACAAAGGAGAACAAAAAGAATAAATATATAGCCTGTATTAGTTAAAGGTGAAAGTACAGTAAAAGGGGAAATTAGGTTCGGGGAAAGAGTATGGAGTAATAGTGTTCAGAGTAGTTTTCCTGGCATTTCTCATTAAGGAATATTTGGGCAAAGACTGAAGAAGGTGAGCTTTTCACCTTATTTAGGAAAAGAAAATATGCTAGAAAGAATAAACAATGAGCAAAATGTTCATGAATTGAGATTTTGCCTGGTCACCCCCAAGGCTACAAGATCATTACATCAGAGTAGGCAAGTTCAGAGAAGAGCGGGACTCCCACATCATCTGTGTCGCTGGATTCCCAAGAAGGAATCTGGTGTTTGTGAGAACTAAGGCGTCACTAAAGGATGACAAGCACAGAATTCTCTTTATATGTTCAAAGATAAAAATGGAATGAGGTAAGATAGGTGTCTCTTACAGCACATCAGCAAGACATGATATTGGCACAAAGTAGCATGGTGGCAATGCAACAGATGAAAAGTGACTTTATTTTAGAAATACTTTGAAGATAGTCCTAAAATGACATACTGATTTATAGGGAGTAAGCACAAGTGAGAAAACAGAGGTAAGGGTAATACCAAGGTTTCACCCATCAAAGTAATGGAATGGAAGTTCCAATACCTGATCTGGATTAGGTTACTGAAAGAACAGATTTCAGGAGGCAATCAAGAGTTCCAAATTAGATTTGCAGAATGTGTGATGTCTATTTTATGGCCAGGAGCAGTATCAAGGAGGCAGTTGGATTTATCTGTCTAGAAAGAATATGGAATGTAAATATAAATTAGGAAGTCTTCAGCACTTAGTGAAGATTAAAAGCCATGAAACTAGGATATCAAAAGGCTAGGTGTTGATGGAGATGAGATTAGTCCGAACACCTGGGCTGCACCCTAAAGAGGTTGGGGTACAAACCAGAAAAGAGTGAGCAGGTGAAAGACAAACTGAATGGAAGAAAACCCAGTTTAGTATACAGAAAGTGAATGGAAGAAAGTGCATCAATAAAGAGGGAGGGATCAATCGTGTCAAATGCCATTAATAGTTCAGGGAGATGAAAGGTAAGAATTGACCACCAGATACCAACATGGCCTGCAATGAGAGCATTTTCACGAGATGAAAGTCAGATTGAAGTCAGTTAAGAGAGAATGGGAACAGTGAGGGTGGAGACAATAAAAACAGCAACTTTTCCCAAGAACTTTGACTTAATGGAACCGAGTATAGAGTGGCTGCTGATGGCAGGGAAGAAGAAGAGAATGATGTCTTTAGAATCAGAGAAAATACATCAAAATGCTTACTTGTTGATGCGGGTGACCCAACAGCGAATGAAACACTGTTTGTTAAATTTTTTTTTTCAAGTATTATTGCCAAGAAGGTCAGAACATGTGAGATTTAGACCCTCATGGAACTGGCTGCAATGGAAACAGAAACAAATCTCTATAAAATAAAAGTAACAAAAGTAACAGAAATAGGGCCTTGCTCATTTAAGTAATAGCAGAATTTTGTTATTTTGTCATCATTCTTTCAGCGTTGTGCTCATGTATTGAAGTCACAACATCTCCATCAGACTCTACACTTATGTCATTCACAGGTCCTTTCTGTCTTATGCATGTCACTTCATAATTTGAGATGCTACTACATAAAGACAAATACAATTAAAAAGTCCCTAAGGGTGAAAGTGGATCCTTACGTGCATCAAATACCTGTTGGAAATGCAGAGTCCCTAGACCTGTGGGTCGCTCCATCTTTCACTGCAGAGATGCAGAATGAAGAGATCCGAAGAGTGGAACTGATGGGGCAGGAGCCTTAAGAATTGGAGAGCCAGGCAGTGCCTGGAGGACAGGAGGAGAAGTAGAGATAGAAGGAAGGAGGAAAAAAGTGGTGGAGTTGGTGGGGGTGATGGTAGGAAACACTTGAATTCAGCTACAGCTGATGGTGAGACATCCACAGTGAAATAATCAGCACTGGACTTTGTTAGTTTTATGATAAATTGCCCATAGATAGATAGGGTTAAGGGAAATGACAATTTAGCTTCCAAATATGTACTCAGAGGGCTTTCACTCTCCTCTTTTTCTCTCTCACATACTTCATTTACCAAGGATCTCAGTTACTTACTCAATGCTCTGTTTTAAAGATTTTTAAGGTAATTATATTTCCAAAGACCTTATTTCTATAGAAAATCACTTTCACAGATTCCAAATATGAAATCACAATTCAATTAATCTATATAGGTATAGAAGTAGCTTGAATATATTCTATGCAAATATATATGCAAAGACGGCCATTTTTAAAAAATATTGTATGTTTGTGTATTTTTAGAATGTTACAAATTGTCTAATATCATACAAAAATTTCATGGCTAGATTTTATTCACAAAGCTGGATTGTAAGTGAGAAATCTTCATTCCCTAAAGAATTGAATTGTGTATTTCTTCTGCTGTTTGTGATACTATTTACGTAGTGTTACTTGGTGAGATTGGACATAATTGGATAATGAAATGTCTGGTCTAAAACTATCTTATTTTATTTACTATCTAGAGTATGCAAAATTCTCTTCTTATCCTCTTATAGGAGGCCACATTCTGTGAGGCACCATTTACGGTTCTTACTAATGTAATCTGTGTCATCCCTTCGTCTGGAATGTCAACTGGACCTGAAGAATGGAAAGCACCGAAGGCTATATAAGATGCAATCTTGGCGATTGAGTGACAGAAAGATGTGATTTCTGTTTTGTTTTGTTTATGGAGTTGGGCCACGCCCTGCAACACTCAGAGCTTATTTCTGACTTTGCACTTGCTTTTGCAGAGGGTCACAGGGCTATATGGGGTGCTGGGGTCGAACCCAGGTCAGCTTTAGGCAAGGCAAGCGCTCTACTTCTGGGCTAGCCCTCATGATGTGATTTCTTGTGCTGCTCTTCTTAGCTGTCTTGCACTTGTGTGTTCTGCTCAGAGCAGCTGATATTCAGAGAGCTCCACCCAGCAGGGCGCTGAGTTCTCCTCCTACAGGAAGTAACTCAGGACTTCTGTTCTGGGTTTGAGAGAAACTGAGTGCTGCAACCCTTCGGGAGTGAGTTTAGAGAGATGTCTTTCTCCAGCAGTCTATAGTGTGTGATTAAACTGCTATCAGAAGTTAGACAGCAGGTAGGAAGAAATGACAGCGGGTAGGGCACTTCCATTGCATGTGGTTGGTCGGGGTCTATCCCTGCACTGCTGATGGTCCCCCACCTCCTCACCCTCAGCAGGCCAGGAGAGATCATTGAACTCAGAGCTAGGAGTAAGCTTTGAGCACTGCTAGGTGTGGCCCCCACAACAAAAATTATAATAATTATAAGGTAAATTTATATTTAAAGGCAAAAGAAGAAAGAAAGAAAGAAAGAAAGAAAGAAAGAAAGAAAGAAAGAAAGAAAGAAAGAAAGAAAGAAAGAAAGAAAGAAAGAAAGAAAGAAAGAAAGAAAGAAAGAAATAGAGATGTTACTGGTGCCCGCTCAAACAAATCGATGAGCAACGAGATGACAGTGACAGTGACAGTGAAATTTATATTTAAAAAAATGTTAATACACCAAATGTTACTCTATGGTAGATATTGAAACAGAAACACTTGCTAGGCCACACCCTGTTCATGACCCACAGAAACAGAAATCATAACTGTTTTCAATTCTAACCACGGTTTTTCATAATGTGAACTTTCCCGTCATGAAGAGCAATTTAAGTATTTTAACTTTGAAAGTCATTTATCAATCATTCTATTGTACATCTCTATAATAAACCTGTCTATTGAAATTAATATTACTTTTTAATGGCTGTGACTATAACATTCTATTCAGAAGGCTTCTGAATTGAATTACCACCGCCTCTTTAATAATCTTTAAAAAGTTCAAAAGTAAATACATATTTTTGCTGGTAATTGTTAAATACAAGGCAAATTGTTATTAAAATGCACTTCCATAAATTGTTGTTCTATTTCTCATATCCATAGATGGCTACTGTTTTAGAACATGATACTTAGCATAGTTAATTTTATTCCAATCTTTCATTTCTGTAAACAAAAGTATTGTGAACTTTGCTTACATGTCTATTTCAAGAAGAAGATGAAAATAAATGCTTTGCTGTGTTACATTTCAGGAGATTCTATATGATTTATTAACCAGCACCCCCCAAAAGTGGGTCTTTCATTCAGAAAGAAAAGATAAAAAGTGATGTTACAGTTATCAAAAAAGCTTTTCGAATTAAACCAACTGCTTTGTCTGAGAATGTTTTTATTTGCTATTTAGCACATACTAAGTAAAGACAAGTTAAATTTTTGAGTGATTAGCAATGACTTTTGCATTCATTTTATATTGCCCAGTAAGTTTTACATGAAAATATAAAAACATTGGAATTATATGCTAAATCACAAAAATCATGCAATTTCTAGTTTGTGCTTCTGTAGTATTTAGTTATTACTGGAATACTGAAAATACAGTACAACTCTAACATCTCTTTATATTTTTTTCCTCTCTAATTTTTTTTAGTTCTATTAACTAAAGGATTTTTTGCTTGTTTGCTTTTTGCAATGCCTGGAACGGACCAGAGTTTCTCCTACATGCAACGCATTTCTTTTACCCTGGGCTACACCCCATCCCTAAGTCAACTCTGTATCTCATTATATTACAAAATGCAAGCTCTTTTTGTCTTTAATTTATGATTAAGAAAAGTTTGTTGTTTGTTTTCTGGCCACACATCATGGTGCTCAGGACTTCCTCCTGTCTAGGCACTCGGGCATCACTCCTGGCAGAACATGTGTCTCAAATGTTCGAGACAGGTGCCCTACCTGACATACTATCTTTCTGGCACCCCATTATTAAAAATTTGTAAGGAATTATGTATTCCTTTTCCTTCCATTTTACTTTACATCATCAATTTTTTCACATAAGTAAGGGATCAATAGAGAAATGCACCACAAATAAGAAAGGAATACCTTGTGATCTCTTAGTCATTACATCTGTTAGGGAAACACTTCACAGTTTTTTCCTGCATTTGAAGCAGTTGTGATTCAAATAGGAAGTTGACCCCTGAAACAGTCACACCCACTTTGACTCCATTGTCCCTGTGAAATGCTTACATTGTTGATCTGGGAGTATCTAAATCCATTAAAATACAATGACAAGGTTCAGGGAGATAGTACAGCAATTAAAACATTTGCTTTACATATGGCCTTCCTGGTTTAGATCCCTGCACTGTACCTGATCCCCAGGATTGATGCCTGAACTCAAAGCCAGAAAGACAAAGCTCTCTAAAGCTCAAAAACATTGTTTGAAAAGACCTTTGCATTCCTATTTTCATTGAAGTGCTCTATGTAATAGTCAATGGAAACAGACAAATGTCTCATAAATAAAGTGATTCCTGAGCAGAGTCAGGAGTAAGCTCTGAGCATATTGGATATGTTCAAACACACACACACACACACACACACACACACACACACACACACACACAGAGCACATAAATCAAATGCCACTGATTTTAAGGCATGGTTGCTAATAATGATGTCCTTACTTTTAAGATGTTATCCTTTACTCTGGTCATCTGTTATGAATATGAGAGAGCCCAGAGGTCACCTACAGGTTTCATAACTTGATAAAATGACTCAGAAATCTGTATTCTTAAGGATTATAGATTTTATAATAAAGACTAAAATTCAGGACCAGACAAATGAAGAAACATGATCAGGAGGGTCCCAAATGCAGAACTATCTAGCACAATGAAAAGTCCCCCAACTAAGAGGTTGCCAGAGAGTCTACTGGTATTTCACTATGTAGATGTGACTAAGAGAGAAAACTCTTTGCTTGAGACTGACCCCTGACCTCAGCCTCCAGCCTCCCTTCTCTCCCTTGCGGTTACACTGGCTCAAAAGTCCACCATTCTCTTATACTGATTGGTCTTTTGGTGATCTGTGCACAGCAAAAGTCTTTTTTATCTCTTTGCACAAACTCAGGTGTGATCAAAGGAACTCGGGAATAGAAAGGACACCTTTTATTGCTTTGGAAATTTCAAGGATGCAGTGTCTTTCCTCAGAAAGGGACAAAGGAGAATCCAAATTATTTATTATGCAGCAGATATCCTTGATCAAACAGCGAAAGTAACACTAATTTTCCTAAATTTTAGCCTTTGATGAAAAAGGCTTAACAGTATTCAAATAATAAGGAAGATGAATGAAAAATTTATAGTACATTGAAAAGACATAAAATTTTAACAAAATAAGTTTTACAAAAGTCATTTGGTTCTATAAAAAAACATAAATATAATAAAACCTTGTTATACAAGTTCAATTTGTTCATATCAGGGATGGAAGTTTCTGAAATTTTGTTGCTTCTAACAAAATTTCCAGAAGGCATGGTTAAGAGGTTAAATGTATATTAAAATATTAGAAATATTTTTATTTTTAGACTAATGATATAGAATGGTTTCTTTATCTTTTTAAATTTGGGTTGACTGTTAATTGGACAATTTTTAAAATATAGACCATCTCATTATGAAGCTCAAGATCATAAATTCCTGGGCGGGGACTGGAGAGAAAAAACAGTAGGTCGTGTGCCTGTTATCTGAGCTTGGTTTGATCCCTTGCATCCTCCTTATCCTCTTAGCACCTCCAGTAGTACACTCTGAGCACGGAAAATAGCTGAGCATGGCTGGGTGTGGCTGCAAAACAAGATAATACAAAAAGTTCTTTGGTAAAATATTCAACATTTTAAAATATTTTTTAAAAGCATAATCATTCACAGGTAAACTTCTTTGGCAGTTTATATGCCTTATTTTTTTAAAAAAAGTTATGTGGCTAAGATGTATTATAGGCCAGTCTACTACATAATTCATCCCATATATATATATATATATATATATATATATATGTATTTGATATATATTTGCTCTTTGGGTCACACCTGGTGATGCACAGGGTTTAATCCTAGCTCTGCACTCAGGAACCACTCCTCGCGGTGCTCAGGGGACCATATGGGATGCTGGGAATCGAACCCTGGTTGACCAAGTGCAAGGCAAATGTCCTACCCACTGTGCTATAGCTCCAGCTCCTCATCCCATACTTTAAAGGAATGTCATTTACTATACTTCTAATTTTTAAGTGAAATTAAAATATTTCTAAGAAAAGTTTCAGTATAGTGACGAGTCTCAAGATAATGGTTAATATATTTTTTTTAAAAAAATACCCTACAGATTAAATAATCCACAATTTAGCATAGAACCTTTTTGTTTTTAAAAGAAGTCTTGAGCATCTCCTAAAGCTTAGATGCTTTACAAAACTCAGGTATTGTCATAATGTAGTGAGAATAGCAGGGAATTAACTGGGTCTTAGGACCATGAAGTGCTAGAATTGAATCCACATACAAAACAAGCACCTCAGCCCTCTGGCCTAGCTTACTGGCCCCTGCTTTCAGCTTTTATGAACTATTCTTTGGTTCTTGAGTCAAGGAATCAGTAAAGCTACTTAAGTTTACATTAAATTAGCTGCTCACTATTACTTAAAATTTCCATCATAATCTCTTGAGAAATAAGAAAAATGATTTCAAATGAGGAAAGAATAACATTTGTTTGTACATTTTATTATTTTTGGTGGCTTGGGTCTATTTTTTAGCTCAAATAGCTACATACATCTTTAATATTGGACTAGGATAAAATATTCTTTTCTGAATTGGTGTTTTCATTTGATTGTCATGTACTAGAAATGACCTCAACACATAATTGATCCTGCCTTTTAATTATTGTCAGGAATGGTGGCAAAGGATCAACTATTCAAAATCCAAATCAAGTTTTGGCAGGTGTCCTCCTGCAGTTACTGGCTTATATCCAACACTACATTGTAACAGGTCAAATCATTCCGTTATCCATGGATACATTTTACCAATTAATCTATCTTGAAAGTTCACCAGGAATTACATTGTTTAAAATGAGGTATGTTTTATAGATATCTGGTGTGCAATATTTTATCGCCATAAAGGGAGGGGTTGGAGAAGGATTAGTTACTATTCCATGGAATCTTCTGGGCTATGTATCTATTTGTTGAAGCAGAGGCAGAAAAATTTTTGAGAAAAATATCAATCCTTCCACTTCTCTCTTTTGATTCACTCCCAAGCAAAGTAGCTTGCCTAGTTTTCAAATATACTTCAGGTGTACCCTCTGTGAGTCAAGTGCCAACATATAACTTTAGTCTAAAACCGCAACTTAAGGGTTCTTATAGTTTTCTTTATTTTTGTAAGACAATATTAACCTGGGACTCCTCCATGTCTAACCCTTCATAAGAAGCCTTTCTAAGAGCTGGTAATATCCAGGTGAGACTTATGACCTGAAAATTGTCCTAGATATTATAAATTTTATTCTGAGAGCAGCCTGACTTTTTCATATTTTAACATTGTATTAAGGCAATAATGATTGACTTTACTAAATTTTATCAAGCAAATGCTACTGATATAATTTTAAAGCACAGTATAATAAAAGAAAAAAAAGCACTTATTAGCAGTTTTAGCTTGGATATTGTGAGGACATTTTCACTTTTATCATATATAAAGGACATCACATAATTCTGTGTTTCCCATATGAGATTGGGTTTCCCTCCTCGGAGTAAATGTAAGCAAATTTCTCTCTCTCTTAGAAGTCAACTCTAGCAGTAGCACTTAGGATACTTAGAATCTATTCCCATAACCTAATTTAGCAACTGACTTTGTTTTTCTCTTATTTGCTATTTTGTTCCATCTTCATACTGTTTTAAACAGAGTCCTGTTCTCTTTCTGAGCTTTAGTAATATGGTAATATTTGGTAATAAAAATTTTAAGTAAAATATCTTCCTAAGTCTAAAATAAAGAATTCAAGAAACAAATTCAAGGATATTCCTTATATGGTGAAATTCTTATGATTGTAGGGTTAGGTTGCGTACAGGAGTCGAACTAAATGATTTTTGAGAGTCAAGAAACATTCGAGTTATGGTTTTAGCTTTGCTGTGCAGTAAATTATAATTATTCAAGATGAAAACAACAAGGTAGAGTAGAAGGAAAGGGATGAGTTGTTAATGTGTTTGAAGATCATCCACTGATCACTGGGAGCATCTCCTCCCTCTTCCACTCCCACCCCTCTACCCCACCTTTTATTCTTTCTCATATAAGGGAAATGAGAAGATTGCAAAGGCATTGAGTGACAAGAGCAGTTTTTGAAATTTCGTTTGAGGCCACTCATGAATGTGCTCAGAGCTTACTTAGTGTATTTTGCACTGAGGACCCTATATGGTATAGGGGATTAAATCTAAATCTGTCATGTGCAAGGCAAGTGCCTTACTCTCTGTACTATCTCTTCATCCTTGAGCAAATTTTGTATAGACAAAGATTGCAAGGAACTATGAGAAAAGATATTTATAATACAGAAGTTTTCCAGAGAAAAACTATCAAAAGATTGGTATAGGTAATAACTACAGAAGATCATGTTTAAATCATCATCACTCATCATCACTGTCATCCCATTGCTCATCAATTTGTTCGAGCGGGCACCAGTAACATCTCTCATTGAGAGACTTATTGTTACTGTTTTTGGCATATCCAATACACCATGGGTAGCTTGCCAGGCTCTGCTGCGCAGGCTCGATACTCTTGGTAGCTTGCCAGGCACTTTGAGAGGGGCGGAGGAATCGAACTCGGGTCGGCCGTGTGAAAGGCGAACGCCCAACCGCTGTGCATGTTTAAATAGGAATGGGAATTGGAAAGTTGTGTGACTCTTTTATGGATCAGATAAGAATTCTATATCCAAGCAAAACCTAGATGATAAGGATAGAAGGCCTGGATAGAACTGACTGGTTCAAACTGGTGCAAATTCAAGCAATCTTTATCCCCATAGACAACTACCTTGAGTTGACAAATATCAAATGTCCAAATGTTTATTTATGCATTGCTGTAATATCATGTTTGATATCTAAGTTGTTAACTGCAATCTTCACTTGGGAAGGATTTACCTTAGAAGTCAAAACATCACAAAGAACAAGTTGTAACATTGCAGCAATACAAGAGTACAGTCTAATCAGCAATAAAGCATGGAGGAAACAATTTAAAGACAAAATTTGTCATACAAGCTAATGATAAATAACACTGTGTATCAATTCATAGGGAAAGTGGTGTCTTTTCTCCTCAAGGAAGGTCCCCAACAATTTGGCTGCAAAAAACTTTAGAACAACAGGTGAAATGCCAAAGTTATCTTACATCTGGCCCCATTCAATGCTCAATTTATACCATATTTCAGAGTTGTAATATCACCTGTTTATTTTAGGAGAGCAAAATTTATAGCTGGTCTTTATCTCATTTTGCCTTTCACATATCCTCTTATATTAATAATAGAAGTTATTCTCTTGCACCCACCTTTGCTTCAGAGGGGCATGACTTCAAATCAGTGGTCTACACCTTTATATCAGCTGAAGTCCTTTAAAAGTCAGTTCCTAAAAATTTCATCTATTAGGACTATGATAATACTTTTTAATACAAATAATAGTTACCATCATTATCTCCCTTAAGCTTTTCATTGATCACTGTTATCTCAAAAATCTAAATTTAGGGTGGTGTGTCAGAATATTCAACCCTGTTTCATTGGTCTGCAGCTCTGCCTTTGTTCCAGTACCATGCTGTTTTAATTACTACCACTTTGTAGTAGAGTTTGAAGTTGGGGAGGTTTATTCCTCCCATTTTCTTTATCCCAAGAATTGATTTAGTTATTCGTGAGTGCTTATTGTTCCATATGAATTTCAGGAGTGCTTGCTCCATTTCTTTGAAGAATGTCAAGGGTATATTTATAGGGATTGCATTGAATTTGTATAATGCTTTTGGGAGTATTGCCATTTTGACAATATTAATTCTTCCAATCCATGAGCAGGGAATATCTTTCCATTTACTCATGTCCTCTTTTATTTCCTGAAGTAGCGTTTTGTAGTTTTCAAACAGATAACTGGTTAAAGAAACTTTGGTACATCTACACAATGGAATACTATGCAGCTGTTAGAAAGCATGAAGTCATGAAATTTGCATATAAGTGGATCAACATGGAAAGTATCGTGTTGAGTGAAATGAGGCAGAAAGAGACAGACATAGAAAGATTGCACTCATATGTGGAATATTATGTAACAGAGAGGAACAAGCTAGCAATGATGCAACTTCTGGCAGAAACTTCTCTGGACTTAGTTACTAAAATACTAAAATACAGAAATCCAAAACCTTGCGGCCGCTATTGTGGCCACATGACCTCATATCTCTTCATTCTCAGCAATGGAAAACAAATTATCAAATGCTTCCTTTCTAGAAGGTCTGACTTTGGGGGAGGGGAAACTCCAAAGAGAAAGTAAAGTGAAATTTATCAGCTACACAGGTGAGGTTGGGGGCTGGGGGGGTGGGGGTGGGGAGAGAGGTTTACTGTGGTTTTGGGTGGTGGAATATGTGCACTGGTGAAGGGAAAGGTGTTTGAGCATTATGTAACTGAGACTTGAGCCTGAAAGCTTTGTAACTTTGTAACTTTCCACATGGTGATTCAATAAAAAAATAATAAATACATAAAAAGAAAATCAAAACTTAGCATCAATTTAAATTTTTCAAAAATAAAATACTTTACCTTTCTCACTTTCATGTGCATACCAGCCAGACTCATTCATGTGTGTTACAGACTGTTGGAAGGAGCGTCTCCATTGTTGTTTCTATTTTTGGCATATCCAGGCCAGGACTATGCCACGAGCAGCTTGCTAGGCTCTGCCAGTTCTATTTTTTTGGGGGGGGCGGGAGGGGTCACACTCAGCATTGCACAGAGAAAGTTACCCCTGGCTCATGCAGTCAGGAAATACTCCTGGCGGTGCTCAGGGGACCATATGGAATTCTGGGAATCAAACTTGGGTAGGCCGAGTGCAAGGCAAACACCCTACCCACTGTGCTATCGCTCCAGCCCCAGGATTAATTCTTGAGCAAAACCTCGTATTAAACCTATATCCTCTCAGAATTCTACTCTTCTCAAAGTGAAGTCTTAGTGATGTGGTGATGAAATCAATTAGATATCTCACTAGTTTAACTGACTAGTAGATTTTCTCCTAAGGTTTAACTATTTAATGACCATAAATATATATGCATATATTTAATTTAGTCTTCTATGAATTTTGTCATAAATGTGTTGAGTTTTCTATTGAGTGGCAGTACAATGAGTAATTTGATCGGAAACAGGGCTTTGGTATGTACTAAAACTTTCGGGAGAGAGAGCCACAAGCTGTAGATACTTCACAATTCCTTTGTTTTACCTGTTTTATCACCTGTGAGGACAGACAAGAATGCATATGGGGAGTGGAAGTAATAAAACAAGAAACATGACCAGAAATCTACAGTATTTTCAAATTAGGTGGTGTATTCTTACCAATAGCATATAGTGAATCTGAAAAGTAGGAAATTTTTAGAGTAGAATAAATTGAATGATTTTTATACCTACAACATCTCACACATTACAATTCATATCTCAAAGTTACAACAAAATTGAAGCAGAAAAAAATTTAAATAAAATGCTAGACACATAACCTAGTCATAGAAGCTATGATTAATTTTGTATAATTAATTTTGTATCTACCATCTTAACATTTATCTGCATTAACTTATTTATTTGTAACTTCCCTACAGATTATTCAGTTATTGCCAAACACCCACAAATAAATGGAGAAATAAGGTAGTTAAGTTGTTTTCTCACAACCTATAGTTAATAAATAATAGAGCAGGATAAAATTTAGGAAGTGTCACACAAAGGTTACACTTTAATCCATCTACCATATTGCCTAGATAAAGGACAATGAAAATGAGATTCCTCCAGGTCCAAACCTTTGTTCATTCTAGCAGTTTTGAGACGTGAACAGTACATTTATTTATGTTTCTTTGGGAAGACAAGTCCCACGATAAACTGGGAAGGAAGCATGCATTGTTGGCTCTCCTACTAAATGCAGAAATGAGTGAAATGACTACCAATAAAACTTAATCCCAAGCAATGCCAATTGCCTGCTATAAGTGTGTGGAACTTCTTGGTATCACTGAAAGCTAAACACATACATAGCTTTCACAGAAAGCTGGATCATTTGGATGGCAATAATTCTTGACAAGCAGGAAACATGCAGGGCATAACACACATGTAAAGAGCTTCTATTGTACTTCTCAGTGGTGATGAAACATTCCACAAATAAATATTTCACTTCGTTTCTTCCTCAGTAAAATCACCCTTTCTGCTCCAATAGATTTTCTAGTGTTTAGGGCAACCTGTCCTCACCTCTGTTAGAAGAAAATGAGAAATACTCCCCATATACAAGATAAGACAAATCTAATAGTTGTGTTTGCAAACATCAAATAGCAGTGGGCTCAAGAAGTGTGATATAAAGCTATCAATTAATTTTGTTGTAACTGTATGCACCTGTGAACAACTGCTTAATTAAAGAGGCAAACAGAAATCTCTCACAATAATACCTCACATTACTTGCACTTATGTGACTGTCAATTAGCTGGAGTGGATAAACACAATTGGAAGCATGCCATGTGGACGTCTGGTAAAGGATAGGGGGGAAAAAGATATAAACAGAAGAGATGTGAATAGAGAAAGGAGGACCCCCAGACAACTAGGGACAATTCTTTAAGGGATAAATATCCATTTCAATAAAGGAAATGAAAGTAGATGCTTTATAATGAAAGGACCCAACTCCCTCAATCACTGGAACAAAGAAAACGAAGCTTTCATACACAAATATACATCAAAAGGGAAGAAAGCCTGAGCATCTGGGCAGCTTGCAAACAGGAGCTGAGTGTTGGTGTTTTATTTCTATATAAAAGACAGCAAGAGGAGTCCCTGGGCTACTTGTCTCCAAAGACAAAACTATTCTACCTCAAGGTCTCTTTACACAGTTTTACTTTGCCCACAATTCTTTCAAAAAAACAACTTAAGCAAGAGGTTAAGGGAGAGAAGCTTAAAACTTGTCAGGAGAGTATGTCAAGGTTCTCTCTAGGAAAAAAAAAAAAAGATGGATTATACAAGTTGGAAATTTCCCATTGTCAGTTTCAGCTCTCCTGTGATTTATTTTGCTAATTGAGGGAAAAGGACTAAGGAGTTATGAGATTGAAAATTGAACAGGCAACATTTGAATTATGATGGAATTATAGCCCACCACTAAAAGCCTCCTTCAACCTTTGTCATCAGAAAGGAGTGAAGTTGTCACTGCTTTTACCCAGGTACTCTTGAGGAAACTTTCAATTATTTATCAAGAAATTTGACAAAATAGTTACTGCTATTACAGTAGAACAATCACTGCAACCCCCTTTCTCCACACAGTGCTGGAGCTGTATCTTGTTCTTGACTTTACAAGTACATAAAATAGTGTCTGGGACTCGGTTAAATTTGACTTAAAAATTTCACTTAAAAACAAAATCCACTCTGTGACTGCAGTGATATGACACAGGTGAAGGTTTTTGCTTAGCATGGGAACAACGGTGATTTAAACCCACCAAGGCATTCTCCCTGAGCACTATCAAAATGCACTCCCAAAAATCACAGAGCTGGGAGTAGGTCCAGAATACGACTGGGTGTGGCCCCAAAACCAAAATAAACAAACAAAAATCCTCTCTTCAGTCCTCACTCTTCAAGTTCTTAGGTCTTTGAGTCCAGGACTGGGTTTTACTTTAAAGTGAAAAGAGAAACTTTAACTCAGAGAAAGATTCTTTTAACATACAATTTGCTGTAATGCCCTTGCTTATCCTGGAACATAAGTTAAAAAAAAAAAACACTGAAAGATGGAATGTCCATAGCTGTCCAACACACTCAGATGCTCAAATGGCATTAGACTTTTCTCCATTTAAAAGGAAGGACTCATTTCTAGGGTCCATGCAAAGGAAATAAGAAAGGAAATAGGGCTGGAGTAATAGTACACCAGGTAGGGCATTTGCCTTGCTGGCACCCGACCTGGGTTTGATTCTTCCGTCCCTCTTGGAGAGCCCAGCAAGCTACCGAGAGTATCCTGCCCACATGGCAGAGCCTGGCAAGTACCTGTGGTGTATTTAATATGCCAGAAACAGTAACAAAAAGTCTCACAATGGAGATGTTACAGTTGCGGTCTGGAGCAAATCAATGAGCAAGGAGATGACAGTGATGCAAAGGAAATCATACCTAAAAATTTCCTACAGTTCATATGCATGATGAGTGTCAAATCTGACTCATCATTTGTTTCTATGAGTAAAGTTTCTTTAAAACACAAATGCTAATTTTTTTCTAATTTGTCTCTTGCTCCCACGGTGGGTTGAGTTTCCCTCCCCTCCCCGAGCAGAGCCCGGGTGGCTGAAGACCTCTGGAATCCGGCCACAACCATGCTCAAGGCCCCTCTCCACATGTTCGAATGAGCCTCAGGCATAAAGGAACTGGCAGAGGAACCCAGGTGTGTGGAATCGGGGCTGAGATCTGCAAGCCTGCTCGGATGGAGACTGGGCCTCTTCTGTCCAGATTTCCCTTTACCCAGTAGCCAACATCCAGAGACTATAAGACCAAGCTCCTGGAAGCAGCCTCTTGACATCTTATAGCCTAGTTCTCCCTCTTGGATAAATTGGCAAGCTACCGAGAGTTTCCTCCCCGCGTAGGAGAGCCTTGCAAACTCCCCGTGGCGTATTCATATGCCAAAACCAGTAACAATGATGGGTCTCATTCCCCTGACCCTGAAAGAGCCTCCAGTGTGGCTCTGTTGGGAAGGACAAGTAACGAGAGGCTTCTAAAATCCTAGGGCTAGGATGAATGGAAACATTACTGAGACCGCTCAAGAAAATTGACAATCAAAGATCAATGGGATGTTGATGATGATGATGACATTGTCTTTGGTTGACTTCACACTATGATCACAGAGGTGATCACCTGGAAAAGAGTCAATGCCATGTGACCTACAAACCCTTATTTGCCAGTTATCATGTTTATAAACAGGCCCTTTATGGAAAAATCTAACTAGAACCCTCTGATTTAGTTGGAGACACCATATTTTTAAATGTTTTAACAAAATATTAAGAGCTGTGGTGCATCTCATCATCTCATTTATATAATTTATCTCATTAAACTGACACAACGCACATAAGTATATATCAGGATTTGATTTTTATCTCCATTTTCACAATTGTAGCTTGGAGAGGTTAAGTATCTTACTAACTTATTTCTCATGTTAGCTTATTGTTCAGCTAACAATACACTTATTAAATTATTTTTCAACTTGTTAGTAAACAAGTTATTGTTAATACTGTTAGCTTCTTGTTCAGGAATGAACCCCTTTTAGAATACTTGTTTGGAAGCCATGCTGTAAGCTTTGAGGTAAAGATACTGTTTACTGACCTTTGTTTTCCAATCACAATCTGTAGTTACCTGGGAGGACAATTATCACATAGTTGCTATCGTTAATTACTTGTCCTACTAACTGACCAGTTGATAGGTATATGTCATGTTCATCTCAATTTCAGTAAGTTTCTCACTGATTGCAGCTTTGAGGGGATTTCTTTGTTCTTGTTGAGGGAGTAAGTAAGTAATGCCCATTTCTGTGTATCTTGGTTATTTGTTCACTCAGACTACCATAACAGACTACTTCATAGATATATATGAGTTCAAAAACAAAACCTTCTATTTCTGTAACTGTGGAGGTTGAGAGTCTAAGAGCAAGGTTACAATAGGCTTCAGTTTCTGCTGTTGTTGTTGTAAACCTCTTACACAGTTTGCCAACAGTGACTTTCTCACGGTGGACTTCATGACGCGGTATAGAAAAAGTTTTAGTGTCTCTCCCTGAGTCATGTTACCTCAAGACTCTACCACTCTGATCTTTTTGAACCTTAATCTTCCCTTTAATAGCACCATTATAATACAATCGCCTAGAAAATTTGGGTTTTTGTGCAAATAACTGGGGAGGACACAATTAAGTCCGTAGTCTAGAGACATTTTTCCTTGATTTCCCACTAATTTCACTGCCCTTCTGCCCTGCTATCTCAATCATAAAGTGTAATTTTAAAAAAAATTTAAACTATAGGTGGGCTAATAACCTGGATCTGACAGTTAACTGATATCTGTTAGCTCAGTTCATTTGCCTTCTTTCTTGCTGTTAAGAACACAACAAGAAACTAAAGATCAAGGCAGTTTCAGTGGATATGATCCAAAGCAACAGACTAATCATGGGAGAACTAAAAGGAGCCTGGTTACTGAGGTCCACGGATGATCTGCCCTCGTAGAGCTGCCTATTTCTAGACTTCTTAGTATGTGATACAATATTTGTAGCTGGATGCACTCTTAATTGGTTTAACTTAACATAAAAGAAATAACTCTACCCTCATGATAAAAAATACAAACGCTCACACGCGGAAGGGTGACGTGTGTTTGCAGGCTCTTGGGACATCTCTCTCTCTCTCCCCTCCGCTCGCATTTGGTGCTCTTAAGCCACTGTGTATGGACCAGATTGGGATGGCTCCTCCTTTGTGCTCTGCTTCTGTGTGTGCCTCTGTGCTCTCTTCTGTCTATCTCTCTATCTTTGACTATGTCTCTGTAGTCTCTCCTCTAGTATCTTCTGCTCTCTCTCTGTCTCTGTTGTCTTTCCTCTGGTCTATTCTGATCTCTCTTCTTCTGATCTCTCTCTCCGGAGCCCTTTTGCTTCTCTATCTGAAACCCTTTTGCTTCTCTTTCTGGAGCCTCACTAGCTCTCACTTCTGACTCTGACACTTACTTCTGACTCTGTCTCTTACTTCTGACTCTGACCCAATTCTCTCTTGCTCTCACTTCTGACTCTGTCTCTCTCCGCTCTTACAGTCTTACTTTATATAGCAATCACATAGGGTGTTGATACACAAGTGAGTTGAACATTAACAAATCAACAATGAGGGGTAAGACCACTCCTCCAGGAGATTAACTCAAAGTCAAAATCTCATCTAAAGAGATTACTCCCAATTACTAGGAGATCTGCTTAAGGGTGGTGTGACACACCAAAGAATGGTGTGTCACTTTCTTCTTTCCTCAGCTAGTAATCCAATTAATTAGTTGTAGTAAATCTACTTCTTCCATTTCTAGCAATGTCATTCTGTATGAGCACAGTAAGAGATATATCAAACTTAAAGTTTGATTGGGGTGGAACAATAGCACTTCAGGTAGGGTCTCACAATGGAGACATTACTGGTGCCCGCTCGAGCAAATCGATGAGCAATGGGATGACAGTGACAGTGACAGTGAAAGTTTGGTTCTTCCTGAGGACATCTCACTATATATTCCAGACCACAGTCCTCAGGTCAGGTTAGTCTTCCTAAACCCAGCAGGGTCCTAGTCTCGTCATTACTTTTGGATCATGACAGCATTTGTCTATGACCACGCTCTCAACTCATAGTTGTGAGTTGTGGCTCTTTGGTCTAGCCCATTTCGATGCCAGGGTAGCTCACAGCTTGCCCTGGGTCCATTCTGTCCCTCTTCACGACCCTGATTTTGGGGTGCTAGGAACTAAGTGCAACTGAGTCAAGAAAGCAGATGCCTAGGAGTAAATATTATTGAAGTCAATCAACTCCCCAGTTACAAAGCATAATATTAACTGTCGTCCTGTGTCCATTCAGAAAGGACATTGCTTTAAGGTAAACTAAGTTCCCTGTGGCAAGGTTGAAAGGACAAACCCAATGTTATCCTACACCTCATCAAATCTGACACCCACTAGTTTTGTGATATTAAGTAAAATCTTTATTTCTAACTAATTGAAATAAGATTTGACTGCACTGCTAACATTTCTTTCAGTTTTAGCATGGTGTGATTTGAAGGCACATACAGTGAATGCATCGACAATAAGTCAATGCATTCCCAAATAGTACAGTTGATATCTGTTTTGATTTTTCAAATTATTGTAGGGTTCACATCAAGCAGGGGAGGAGAACAGGAGGACCTGTGGAATCTAGGGCCATCATACAATGCTTGTACTCCACCTCTTGGAGCCATATCCCAAATACCTTAATAATTTAACAATGCTATAAAAGAAGAGAGTCACTGGAATTTTATATAAAATTAATATCATTACTGATTTGAATGCTTTTAGATAATCTTGCCTATGAAACTCTGTTGACATGTTTTCTCTGTAGAGTTGTTTTAAATTTGTAATGACTAATTTTCTTAGAGAGAAAAGGGTAATTTGTTTGACTAGAAAGAACTGACAAGGAATGTCATGAATTCTCTCCTGTCCTGCTTGTAGATGATGCTGCTCTCTCATGTGTCCCTGTGACTCCAATTGACCCTTAAATATACTGTTAAGCACATATTTTAAACATGACAAGGTAATCAATAAATCTCATAAATAGTGATGTTCTATGGAGGAAATGCATCTTCTACTTGCGATCAGCATATGGACACAGCATCCGTCTAGTCATTCTTCATAAGTCCTATAGAAAGTCATTGTCACATTATTTTTGCTTTCTTACTATGTCATTATATAGTGTGTCAAGGATGCCTGTCAGGTACTTGTACCAACAGTGTTTTGAAGCCATGACATCATTTTGACACTAATTTCCATTTTTCCATTATTCTGTAAGAAGCCCCTAACATCTCTTATTTTATAGCTAGCTCTTTACTGTCTAAGAACTCAGACATCAACAGTGAATATTGTTTTCATGAAGAAATACACACACACACATTCACATGCACACACACACAAAGACAGAATAGTTGTTAATTGATGTGCTAAGATTTAGAGTAATCTTGTATATCCTGGTAACATGATATAGAGTGATTGGAATGATACCCCCCTTTAAGTCTCCGCTTAATGACACCCCCATTTTTCAATTCCTTAATAGCTGCAAGCCCTATGGAAAGAAATCCTTGGCCTTACCAAGTGCTTTCATTTTCAGGAATAACTTCAGTGTGAGTGAGATAAAACAGTGGGAGCCAGCGATTTTTCAGAGTACTTTACACTGTCACACACCCCATCCAAGTCTGTCGCACTTACAGTAAGTGGTTTCAGTAAAATCCTTCAGTTTATTGATGCCTCCTTCATCCTTCATTGAATGTTTGCATCTGGCTCTGTTGGGATAGACTGTATGTAATAAAAATTGTTCTACACCCTGCAGGGAACCAGGCCTCAGTCAAAGGAGTGTGCACACTGCATGTCTCGGGTATATAGAGGCTGGTCCTAGTATGTGAGGAAGCTTATCACTAACTGTATGAACATGCCATGCCCAGATGAGTGACAAATGTGACAGTGCATTGTTTGAAAGAAAAAAGCAGAGGAGCTATTTTTTAAAATGAGCTCATATTATATAAGAAATACTGTTTTTTAAAATGAGCTTTATAGTTCCAAGTCTTAGAAAATTGTTTAAATTGGGAGCCTTTTTGATGCTCAAACATAACTTAGCAATAAAACTCACAGACCCTGGACATTAGCATTCTTTGTTTTAAAAAAACAGCTTTGTCACATATAAGTTGTGTGATCTTGAGTAAGATTGCGTCACCCACCTGTTTCAATTTCACCAAAGAATGAGGAGAATGAATTTATCCTTTGAAATTGTTTAGAATATTTAGTGAGTACATCTAATGTTCTTAAGACAATGCTTAAAAAAGGAAATGTTAGTTTGATAAATATTAGCTATCATTAGAAAGACTCTTTTTCCTTCCTGTTTCTTATGGGCTCTTTTTAAATATAGATAAATCACAGAGCACCAAATACTCTTAATGAGCTACAAAGAAACATCTAGTAAGATTGTAGGCCTATAGTCTGGGATGGCTTTGGGTTGTGTCCCTTTTGCATGATTGAACTACGGTTCCCAGCATTCCCGTTTGACATAGTTTCATCTAGAACTGGCTAACAAGGCTATTTTCCAAGAAAATCTATAAGCTACAAGGAAGGTATTGGTCATTTTGCAGCACACACAACCAGCTATTCAATTATGCCCTAACTTAGGTATCACTACGAAAGAACTTTGTTAATATAATAATAAAAAAAATAAAATCTCTAATGAGTTGATCCTAAGTTCTTAGGAGGAGGATGACTTAATTTTATCATTTTTGTATTATGACCACTTATCATTTTTGATGCAATATTTTGTTATTAGTTTTGTCACTTTTACTTCCCTGCATATACACAGTCTCTCATGGCTTCCTCACTAACAACAGGATGTTAAAAAATGAGAAACCTTGTAAAGGTCTTAGAATTTCTCTAAGCTTCTAACTCTAAGATTTAACTCATGCTCCTGGCATTCCACCCTGTTGGTTACATCTTGGAGGCCTGTCTTTTAACTTTTTTAACACTGATCTATTCATTCTAGATGCTTACCTCACAGACTTTCTTGCTTTCCGTATTTTTATAAAATTATTTCTCTTTGTCTATTTTTCAATCTCCATTTATTTATTTAGCCATCTAATCTATTAATTGCTAATTTTGCTTCTATGGTCAAAGCCTAGATGATATATAAGTTCACCAGAATGTAATTTTGGCAATACTTACATATTTGGGGAAATTTATAGTCTATATCTAATATTTGGATGATTTGAAATAATTTACAATGGGCATAAGAGACAATTCAGTTTCCATGGTATGTATGGTTTAAGTGACTGCTTATTCGACTATTAGAGACTATTGTGAATAAGCAAGAGAGGTAGAATAATATTGAAGAATAAAAAAAAAAAAACTAAAGCAAACAATGCTGGTAAGACAGACCAAAGAGTCAGAATTTTTTTTTAGTTTTTTAATTTTTTTATTTTATTGAATCACCATCTGGAAAATTACAATGCTTTAAGGTATAAGTCTCAGATAATTCTCAGTTACACAATGCTGAAACAACCATCCCTTCACCAGTGCTCACATTCCACCACCAAAAAAAAAAAACCACCAAAAACCCAATATACCTCCCATCCCGCCCCCGCCCCCCGCCCCCCGAACTGATAAATTTCACTTTACTTTCTTTTTACTTTGGTTACATTCAATATTTCAACAAAAACCTCACTATTATTGTTAGGAGTTCCCCACTAGAGTCAGACACTTTGTGAAGAGATATGAGGTTGCGCGGCCACAATCGCAGCCGCGTGGTTTTGGATTTCTGTATTTTAGCAACTAAGTCCAGAGAAATTTCTTCCAGATATTGGATCATTGCAAACTTGTAACTCTCATTTGTGGTCCTCATAATATGGCGGTCGCCACGCCCTTCACCCCCGGCAAGGAAAAAGGCGAGAGAGAGAAATATCTTTCCCCTCCTGGGCAGGCATGGGGCTGCAGCTTAGTTCTCAGTCTGGAGACATTCTGCAAGGAGCTGCCCATACCAAAAGTAGTTTAACTGGCCTCTGGAGTCATGCTCGTGCACCTGCGGAGAGGCCGCACACGTGCAGCCCCCAGGATCACATCTCGACCGAGAGTTATGATTTTAATAAGCCTCAAGTTGTTTTTCTTTTGGGGCCACACCCTGAAGTAGTCTTGCCTTATTCCTGACCTTAGAGATCACTCCTGGCTGACTCCTGATACCATGTGGGGTTCTGAGAATTGGACCCTGCTTGTCCACTTGCGAGGCAATTGTCTTATCTACTATAATATCTTTCTGACCCCTAGAAGCCTCAATTTTGGGTAGAATTGAATTTAATGCAAAAGCAAAGAAGGAAAAAGACTAAAAAAATGTGGCAGTTTTCAGTTTGGGTTTAAGTATAGTCAAAAATATGTAGATCAAAAACAGATCAGGATTGAATAAAATATGGAAAATCCTAATGAAGATTAATTCCTACAATACTTATGTATTAAATGTTGAAGGAGAGAAACCATTAAATAAAAGACATTCAGGCAGGTGTCATTTTACTGCTTTACAATTTTCTTTAAAAAAGAAAAAGCATTCAGATACTTCGAGAATACAAATTACTCCCTAGAAACAAGTTGAGCACTATCAGAAATTGAATTAACTCTCTCAGCACAGCTGGCCAGCCTTTAGAATTTTTAAGTCTTGGTTTTAGTCCTTTCACCTTAGACACTGAAAAAACTTCAAAGGAAGTAAAATTCAGTGATAAAAATACGTGCACCTTTTCCTTTCTGTTTGTTTGTGTGAAATCTGTTTAACAGATCTTTGGGGAGGAAGGAAGATGATGCAATTTTTAAGTGCAACTTAGACTAGATGAAAAAAAAAGTGTTTGCTGAACATATGGGTGAAGAAAGGAGAAAGGAGGGGAAGTTCAATGGAAAGTATTAGGCTGCTGTGCTTTGGAAGATAGCAATTAAGAACGAGAGCCTGATTAAGTGGGGAAAGGGGTTAGATAATTATATCTTCTTTCATTATAATTTCCACTATAAAAACTATCACAATATTAAGAAAATTTGGGAAAAATAATTCTTCGGACCTCAGGATGCACTTTTATTTTCTTTTCCTGGCTTTCTAGTTGTTGATTATTTAGAAGGCAGTGTTTTAAATTTAAGGCGAGAGATACATTCCCTTCCTCTCTGTTATTCGGTCATTGGAAAGAAGCATAGCAGAAAACTTCCTTTCTTTCAGTCCCAACCTGCATCTCTGTCTGATTTCAGTCTGGTTCTGTGAAACTGGGAGTTCAAGGAAAATTCTGGCCTTAAGAATATGAGACAACTGCAGAGAAGACTTGCAGTCAAAAGCTAGTTATCCATAATTGCCAGTCATTAGGGCAACTTCTTAACATCAAAGCATATGTTTTTGCTTTACATACCAAAGCAAATGCAACTTAGACTCATTCACTGGTTAAATTTTACACTCTGATGTATGTGAGTTTTTGTTAAATAGATCTTTTGTTCTTTCAAAGGAAGTGATATACAAGTTTTCCTAGCTACTTGAAAGTTGATATGGTTATTGTGATATGGTTTGCTATTTGGGGTTCTGAGAATGTCCCATTAATTTATGTGGAAACAAGCAAGTAAACATTCCCAGAATTTTCTTTTTTTTTAAACACGCTACCTCTGTATAGAGACTGTTTTGAATAGAAATCTAGGTTTAGAGCTTTTTGGATGAAAGCATTTTCTAAATACATCTTGACACCCAAAAGTAGTTTCCTAGTTCTCTTCAACTCTATGTTTTGGTGAGAATCAAGTCCCTTAAAGATCACACCCTCAAGTCAAGAAAACAAGAAATCTGAATTAAAGCCTGAGAAGTAGAAGGACATGGCATAATATAGAAATAACAAAATGAGATAAAAGAAGCTGGTATCACTCTATTAAAAGCCTCAATTTTGTGTTTATAATCTTGCAAAATGAAGTACAAAATTATGGCAATTTTCCATATACGAGCTTTATCCTGAGTATTGCCTTGTCATTTTTTGCCATTTTTAGCCTTATATGTTAAAATACTTTTATATAGTTAAATCTAAATCTTGGGACAAAAATGATTATGCATTATTTGTCTTCTATGCATCAATGATGGGAAGAGGCACATCATAATTCATTTTTACATTTGAAAAGAGAAACTATGTTTAAGTTACTTTGGCTAAAAGCAATGCAAAACATCTCAAGAAATGATTTATTTGGCAGCACCTGTTTGAATCCCTTCCTTCATCCCCAATGTCATGTTAACTTTTGCTGTGTGATCACAATTGTTTGATACTAATTCATGGAACTGAATGACAATTTGGTTTATAGTAAATGATATTAATATTTTTTGTCACAGGTAGGAAGTAAATTAGCTGAACTGAGGAGTTCTACAGATTATAGCAAGATATGCAATTTGCTTATTTAACCACTCACCAAATATCCAGCTTCTTATATATAACTCTTTTGGGATGGTAGATACAGTGAAGTGAATAATAAAATTACAACTCTGACTTCCAAAGTTCATAGGTGGGGCTGGCACAAGGTACTTAATAAATGGTATAAGAAAATTATCATAGTGGAAAGTATTTACAAAAGTCAAGTGGAACATAAACTACAGCAGGTAGGTCTGGAGATAAGATTATAAAAAAAGAAAAATTAAAAAGACATTAGGATTCTGTTAAATTTTAATATTTATTCAAATATTTCTCTTGACCTGGGAGTAAGTAGAAAGCTACGTTACACAGGGAGAATGTGAAGGATGCAAACAGACATTACTGTGGTGATCATTTACCAATATATAGAAATATCTAAATATACACCTAAAACAAACACAATCTGTCAGTTTGCACCCCCAAAATGTAGACTATTTTAACAAATATTAAAAATATGATGATTATCGAAGACTTGGTTGTGGGAACGAAGTCTTTCCATATAATAGCAATGTCTTTCCATATAAAATTCTGTGCAATAAGCAAATATAACCATGAGAGCAGAAGCAAGGTTAGAGAACAAATATATAGAACACTAGTTAATCTAATTATCAGAGACTGAAGGAAACCTTAGATAAACATAAAATTATCAAATGAACTAAAAAGAAAACACATGTCACCCACATATGTACTTATTCAGGAAAGCTAATTTTGCCACTTGAGTACAAAGCATTTACCTTGCAAATATACATACTTGATTTCTTTTGCAAATAGTAAATATCAAAAGCCACAAAGGCCAAATACAGATATTTTATTTCTTGGATATTCTTTGACTTTGTTCATTTGGAAGTTAAGACAGATAATAAGCCCAATTTTTTTTTGTATTCTCATGCCAGTCAATGCAATAACATTAGGGCCACTGGACATATTGAATAGGATCTGTTATTATTCCCAAAGCATGCGAGGAAAATTCCATTTAAAGTATTGATTTATGCAGTCCATGTCTGATTACTGCCTCCGAATGATCATTGCTTCCATAGTCAGAAAACTCAGTTCTGTGAATCGGAACTGTGCGAAGAATCAAAATCTCCATCTTGCAAGGATACCCCAAGAGAGCTACCGCCAATGCAGGTCAATCAAGTTATAATGGGCTCTAATTAGCACTCTACAAGCTGTTAAATTCTTTACCTGCAGCTGAACGGCAGTTAAAAAGGTGTGAAGTTTTTTCTTTCCTTTGAAAACATCAGAGTCTAAATTTTTTCCCCAATCTTCTTCTTATATCTTAAAGTCCAGAGAAAGAACCAAAACAGAAGGAGAAAAGGTGCTTGTGGTTCAAAAAGTTCTATTACTTTTTATTCTTTGGGAAACATAGGATACCTCCTTGGCTTTTGTCCCTCAGTTTTCAGGTCTGTAAAATGGGATGGGCATAAAAAATCCATTGCAAAGATCATTGCAAGGAAGAATTATTTAATATTACCAATGCTCCTTGAAGATGAAGAAAATGATTCATGTGCTAAGTGTTATAATCAACAACTTAAGCCTGTGCAGAATTAGAAAAAACGTTAGGAGTTGAGTGATGAGAAAACTTATTCTTGATGAACATAGTTTTATATTCCTGACACTAATACAAATTCAACAAATTTCAAGATTTACAGCAAAATCATACAGAAGAAAATTCTTTTTCTATTTTATGTCTTGCTCCTCTATTCTTGAACTAGACATGTAACACAATGTGCTCTTGAATTGAAAGAGTACTTCTCAGAGTCTATTCATCATTCCTTAATTACAAACAAAATTACTTTCATATGTGCAAGTATAAGAGCGATTATATATAATTTTTTACAAAAGTCAGAAAATGGTCTATTAAATATATATGTAGACATATTGCCTATATATACATATGTATATTTGGTACCTGTTTATGCTACCTGTTTGTATGCAATTCAAACCAGAAGTAAAATATAAGCATTAAACAAATTATCCATAGAGAGTTTAAGATACATTGTGGGTTTTTTTGATGTCTTTTTTTAACGTACTAATGTTTCCAAATTAAAAGAATGATCATGGTCAGCTACATGAAAAAAAATAACAATAAAATAAGAACTCAGACCTCTTTCTAATACCATGCACAAAAGTTATATTGAAATGGATTAACGACCTCTATGTTCTCCTCTATAAAGTACATGGAGAGAATGTAGGCAGAACATTCAGTGACACTAAAGCTAAAGGCATCTTCAAGGATGAAACACTACAGACCAAGTGAAAGTAAAGATAAACAAAAGGGACTACATTAAACTAAAAAATTCTGTACCTCGAAAGAAATGATGACCAGGATACAAGGACAGCCAGCAGAATGGAAGAAATTATTTACCCAACAATCATCTGATAAGGGGTTAATACCAAATATAGAAGGCACTGGTAAAATTTTACAAGAAAGAGAAAATCTAACCCCATCAAAAAGTGGGGAGGAACGAAGTACAGGTGCTTCCTCAAAAAAGAAATGCAAATGGACAAAAGACACAAGGAAAAAAAAATGCTCTACATCAGTAATTACCAGGGAGTTGCAAAGTCAAAGAAAAATGGGATATCTCATGCTACAGAGACACGCACACATCAAAATGAACAAAAATGGGCCTGAGAGAACACAGTGTGTAAGGTGCTTGCCTTGTACATGACTGACCTGGGTTCACTCCCTGGCATCCCCTGAGCAGCTCCAGGAGTGATCCCTGAGGACAGAGCCAGAAGGACGCCCTGAGCACTGCCAGGTTGGTCCCAAAGCTGAAAAGAACAGGACAACCAGTGCTGATGCAGATGCAGAGAAAATGGGACTCTCATTCACTTCTCATGGGAATTCCAACTGGTTCAGCCTTTCTGGAAAACAATACGCACATTCCTAAAAAGCATAGGAAATGAACTTTCATTTGACCCAGAAACTTCCTTGGGGTGCTGGAGCAATAGCACAGCGGGAAGGGTGTTTGTCTTGCACGCGGCTGACCTGGGTTCGATCCCCAGCATCCCATATGGTTCCCCAGCACTCAGAGTAATTCCTGAGTGCAGAGCCAGGAGTAACCACTGAGCATCATTGTTTGTGACCCCCAAGAAAAGCAAAAAAAAAAAAACTCTTGAAAAATCCATAAATGCCCCAAAAATGAAATGGAGAAAAGATTTGATCCTCTATGTTCCTTGTAGCACTATCCACAGTAGCCAAAATCTGGAAACAACCCAAGTGTCCAAGAATAGAGGAATGGAGAAAAAACAAACAAACAAACAAACAAGAAAGTACTATGGTACATATAACACAGTGTATTATTACTTAGCTATATAAAAACATAGTCATAAAATTTGCCACTACACGGAGGGACCTGGAGACTATCATGATGAGAGAAGTTAGTCAAAGGGAAATACAAATGGCCAAAGGCACAACAACAAAAAAATGGCTTTTCTCCTATTTTTTTTATGGGGTTGGATTTTCTTTTTATTGTAATTGATTAGCCAGAGACTAATACAGAATGAGCTCTCTCATATGAAAGATGTAAAGAAATGGTGGAATAACAAAAGCCCAAAGACAACGGGAACAAGAATATGAGAACTGGTACTCAGTAGGAAAAAAGCCACTTGAGGGATAGGACAGGGAGTGGGCAACATCTATGGTGGAGGGAATTATTCAGCCTGAAGGAATGGGTGGTGTTAAAAGGTGGCAAAGTGTTATGTATGAAATCTTACCAACAGCAGAACTACAAACCACAATACAAAAACATATATATGATATATATATGTACCTCTCTTTATATAAGTACCTCTCCTAGAATATATATATGATATATATGTATATCATACATATGTGTATATCATCACTGTCATCACGATTTTCATCGATTTGCTTGAGCGGACACCAGTAAGGGCTACATTTGTACCAACCATGAGATTTTAGCAGCCTTTCCTTACTCATCTTTCCCAACGATTGGAGGCTTTTCAGGGTCAAGAGAATGAGTCCTGTTATTGTTACTGTATTTGGCATATCAAATACGCCACAGGGAGCTTGCCAGACTCTTCAATAATAATAATAATAATAATAATAATAATAATAAGCAGCCAAAACAAATAGAGACTAGAAAGACAGAAATAATCAGCAAAACCAAGAGCTGTTTTTTATTGATGGTAAATCTGGGCAATAAAAAAAAAAAACAGTATTAGATGTCTGTCCTTCTTTTTCAATTTGTCCTTAGTGTAACCTTTCCCCCAAAAAGCTAAGAGCTGGCTTTTGAAAAAGGTAAACAGATAAGCCTTTATGGCTGGACATATATATATATATATATATATATATATATATATATATATATGCAGACTGGTGGGTGAGAGGCAAGTGCGGTGGAGATTGGTGGAGGGAAGAGGACACTTGAAGGTTTTGGTGTTGAAACATTGTATGCCCAAGCCTCAATCAAGAATAACTTTGTAATCTCCTGGTTACTAAAATAAAAACAAATAAGTAAAAGAATGCTCAATATACATGTGAATAATCATTGAATACTTTAACATTCTTTGAAAACACACTAGAAAAGAAAAATAGTGTCCCAATTTTCATTGACATACGTTTAGTTGGGT
The DNA here is from genome assembly GCF_027595985.1 of Sorex araneus. Classification (NCBI taxonomy): domain Eukaryota; kingdom Metazoa; phylum Chordata; class Mammalia; order Eulipotyphla; family Soricidae; genus Sorex; species Sorex araneus. The sequence goes on along the minus strand of NC_073302.1, from coordinate 267,047,785 downwards.
CAATATAAATATAACAAAGATAGTTCAAAGCTGCCAAATATTAAAAATAGCTAGATGTTTTATCAGAGAAAAATTATATTAACGAGGATAGGAGATAAAAATGATTTTCCTAATCTAATTCCATGTATGTTACCCTTATCCTGTGAATTCTGTTTTTCCTCTACATATTGAAAATATTTTAAAAGCATCTGTGAAAAAGGAACTATGAAGCAAAAATAAGTAACTGAAAAACAAATAGATGAAAAGAGGACTATTAAGAACCGAAATCATCTGGTTATTTTGTATAGTTTGACAACTATGACTAACACTAGAAGTCTCAAGGCTTCTGTAGATTAATTCCCTCATATATATCCTCCAACCAAGTCTCCTTTCCTGATTTTCAGACCTAATTCAAATGCTCATTTATTACTTTCAATAGAAAGTCCTCCTAGCACTTCAGTCCATTTGTCTGAAACTGAGTACTGTGTTTCCCTGTCTAACTTTCTCCTGCTGTGTCCTAATACCATCAGTGGTTTTTCTAGAGCAGTGTTTCTTAAGATTTTTCCACCCACAGTCCCCTGCTAACCTTGTTTTCTACTTGTGCCCCACCTACCTTGCCCCTAATCTTATATTGTAGCCTCCCATTTATGAAATATTTACCTGCAGTCCCCTTGAAATATTCTAGGGTCCCTCAGGGAGACCACAAGTTTTCTGGTAAAGAAATACTGTGTTGGAGTACTGTAGTAGAACCCCAAACTCTCATTTTGACGTCACTAGCTAACTACCCACATCTTATTCATCAACAAGTCATACTCATGTTTCTCCCTAAATATTGCTCAGATTAATCTTCATTACTCAGTTAGGACCCTAGCTTATGTTATCATCTTTAGTTAACAAGAGTGTTTCACTACGGTGACTTCGTTGTAAGAGAATGACTTCAACTTTCTTATAAAGATCAGTGGATTATGGAGGAACTTTTATAAGTAGTTCTCAGAATTACAGAACATTTTAAAAAGTAATAACTGGTGGTTGGATCTACTCTGTTTGAATAAATGGAACATCTATGTACTTGACTAAACACTAAAATACATCATCCTTAGTCATTATCTTTTGGGTCTTTTTGAGGACCTTCTTACCCATCTCTCTCCTCTTTACTCCTCTATGCGTCTCAGTTTTTCTCTCTGCATCACCCTGAATTAAAACTGCCGCTGTAAGTATTTCAATCTCTTCCTTTGCAGTATTTAAATGCTGCTTCCAAAATTTTATTTTCACTTAGAACTTTCAAACCAGAAGTTCTAATTGGAAAATAGAATCCTTGCAGATGTAATTAGGCAATGATCTGAAAAGGAAACTCATCTTAGATTGAGAGTGAATTCTATTGGTGCCCTTAAAAGAAAAGAAGACACAGGTTGAGGGAGATGAAAACACATGGAATATTCAGGCCTTGTGAAGATGAAAGCAGAGAACAAATTCAGGTTGGCAAAAGCCAAGGAGCACTTTGGACCACTAGACGCTAGACAAAGTAATGACACCTCCCTAGCACCTTTGAAGATTAGCATTGCCTACTGACACCTTAAATTCTCCTTAAAAATGTAGGAATAAACATCTACTGCTCTGAGTCACCAAGATTAGGCTAAACTGTTATGCTCACATTTTGAAAATGATGTCCTAGATAATATGTTTTGTAAGGATGGGAAATACCTTTGTTTAACTTATTTTCTAACCCCTAGAGCTTAGCAGAACATAATAGACTTATAATAAATATTTGTAAAATGAGTTGATAAGGGCAGGTCACCTGGTCTTTTCCATGTTTAGTACACTAAATCTTGAGCCACTCCCAAACTAAACCCAACCCCACAATAATTTCTCTGTTTTACTAATTTACAGATATTTGGGTTAATATTTAGAGATATCTGTTCTCAAAACAATATCTTGAGATTATTTAAGTAAAATATGTGTAGGAGACTACACACTCTAAAAAAATATTTACATAGCAGTTGAACAAACAATAGCTTCCAACAAAAGAAAAAATTTCTTGCTGAAGAATTTGACAGCTTCTATCAAAGGAGAGATGGTCTCAGACAAAAGAGATAACATGGGGTTGATGAAGCTGGAGATGATAAAACCTTTCTCATACTCTGTAGATATGAACTTGTCTAACCCCAATCATTTACACATATATCTTTCAGTCAATAAATTTAAGAGTTTACCAAGTTGGCTCAAATATTTATATGCTAGAATATTATATTCTGGATAAACAATTTATAATTTGATAAATAAGAACTCAAAACAGAACACAGCCTCAATCTAGTCTGATGCACAAATGTCAACAACTCTTCTCTAAAATCAGACAGATCTACTTCTAATGCTTTATTTCTGGACATTGACAATATTTGTTAAATCACTCTGCCTTCGATATTCAAATTCTAAATAAGTGTCAGTTCATTCTGACAGCAGTACATAAGCAAACTAAAATAGCAAAGTGTTGCATATGGGGTTACAGATTTCATTCTCTTTTATGGGGTGCATGTGCACACACACAATGACTGGAAGCTATAATAAGGTATTTCGCTCCACGCACATCAGTTGGCATTAAGAAAGGAGTTGAACTCCCAGGGTTATTAAGAGCTCTTTTCTCACCAGCTCCATCAGTCATTGTCCAATCTCACAAATGGAATAACAAAACCTTGTGAAGGCATTTGCACTCACCCTGAAGAGCTATGTGCGATCTGTCTTAATATTCCAATTTTGAAGATTTCTTAGATGACACGTTTTAAGATTGCCTTGCATGTAGAGTTTATGTTGAAGCATTCTAACACTTCCTAACAACAATTATATCACTTATCACTTATTATTATACACAAGAAAAGGCTGAAAATTACAGAGTAGGCATTTATAAATATAGTCTGTAATATGCAGGCAACAAACTCTTGTTAACTGGGTAAATGTGCTTAATAAATTCTCTAAATTAATTATAGACTTGAACACAAAAAATGTGGAATGTAATTGCCTTCCTTGAGCTCAAGACAAGTTTTCTATAACTTAAACTAAATAGTATGAACTTTAAAAGTCCTAAGTTTTGAATAGAAAGAAAATTTAATATTTGATTATCTTAAAAATAAGAAATATTATGTATTCACTGGTTTTCAAGAGATACTTAAATTAAAATGTTAATGCATTGCCTATGCCTGTAAGAAAAAAAATTGGCCTATAAGTTGATTAAATATTTGGGACCACTACAAAGGAGCAATATTTCATATGAGAAGAGCTAATGGAATGAGCATGTTGTAACGCACTGGGAAACCAAAGTTTTCATATGCCCAGGAAATATGTAAACCCAAATTTTCAGAGACAAATTTGAAATAACTGAAGTCTAAAGGTGAAAGTGACTCACAGTGATTAACTATTTAGAAAGTAATTTAAAAATATAGATGCATAAAAGAAAAAAAAAGGTGAAAGTGAGCTTTCACCAAAAGAAGAAAGGTAATCTTCTTTTGATTTCTGATTAAAGTAACAAAGTACTCAGCTCCTTACATCCACTCAACCCACTTCAGGTATGCCACAGAAATGTTTCCCACTTTATTAGGCAACTGAGCTGAAAAGCAGGCCAAGGATAATGTGGTCTTTTAAGTGGAACCATTTTGGAACCATTGCTTAAATACCTTTACACATTTATTGGGGGGGTTTGTGATAGCTAGGATCTGTAAAGTCGCATCAATTGTTATACACTGTCCATCTCCCATCATTGCTGTCTGTGAAAATCCCCTTTTTGGCCCCTGGCCTGCCCGGGGCCGGAGCTGCATACTCTCCTTTCACCGCCCAGGCGAGCAAGGGGGGATTACACTCTCGGTGGCTCTCTCTCTCTGCCTGCACTTGGTATTCTCAAATTGCTTCTCCAACCCAGAGGATGGCTGTTGCCTTGCACCGATGAAGGAAGAACGAGGGCCAAGCTGGTTGTTGATTAGTTGCCATTTATTCAATCTCTTGTCTCTCCCAGCTGTTTCTGTAACCTACTCTAAAATGCTCTCCATTGACTCCTCTCCAATCTCCCTAGACAGCTCTTAGTATTCTCTCTCTAACTCACAACCTTCTCCTCTATCTCTGTGTCGCTTCTCTCTGTCTCTGTCTCTGTTTCTTCCTCAATCCTCCTGGAACTCTCTGTCTCACTAAATCTATTCCTTCATCTCTCTCTCTATGTCTCTGTAACCGTCTCGCACTCCCTTTCTCTTCCTGCAGCCACTTTTTTCTTCTCTCTTACCACACCCCCCAATTTTGTCTTTCCATGGGAAGTGCAATCAAAATGCTTTTCCAGTCTTCCTAAGCACTTCAGCCCACAAGGGCAAAACAGCCCTTAAGGTGTGTTTCTTCTCTCCTTAGACCTGCAACTTGACTAACATCTTTAATTCTCCTCCCTAATATTTACAATTCTGTATGGACACAGTGATAGACACTTTTAGGCTTGTAGGGTGACTCTCCTGGGGACATCTCACCACAGACTCAGACTACAGTGCTCAGGTCAGATCAATCATTCCTAACCCCAGCAGGGTCCAAATCTAGTTATTACTCTTTGGATCATGACACAATTTGTCCATGACCAAGCTCTTAACTTATAGTTAAGCATTATGGCCAGTTTGGCCAGGCCCATTTTGATGCCAGGGTAGCTAGCTTGCCCTGGGTCCATCCAGTCCCTCATTAGGACCCTGATTTGGGGGATCTAGGAAGTAAGGGCAACTGAGGCTTAAGTCGAGACAGGAGATGTCAAGGAGGTAATAGTATCTGGAGTCAATCAACTCCCAAGCCACGGGCATGTCTTCTTAACTGTCTTTCTGCATCCATACAAAAAGCAATTGCCCTGAACTAGCTAACCATGAAAAGGACAGTAAGAAGAAGAGAAAGACAATATTTACAAGTCATGGTCTGATCAGAAGACAAAGGTAATTGACAGGATGGGGGACAATCAACAAACACAAGCTCCCACGGGCGGGCCAGGGAGGAAGGGCAAACCAACGTTATCCTACAGCTGTCCACTCACATCTCTTTGCTAATTCTCTGAATTAAAACATCACTTTACATGGCTTCTTACCTTAGCCTTGATTACCTTTGTTAAATTATCTGTGATCTTAAAAAGATATTCTCTTGATTTGTTTACCAAAGGGAAATTTCTTCATTTGCTTATTTTAAGGCGATACATCTAGCAGTGCTCAATAGACAAAATGGTGTCAGGAATTGAACCCAGGGTTTCCAGAGGTAAAAAAAAAATTCCCTACAGTCCTTTGAGTTTTTTTCTAATGAAGAAAGTATTTGTTGCTGAATAGGATCATGACTTGGGTGCAAGTTCAAGAAACAATCTCACAGTGTGTACAACCACAGTCAAGACACAAAGAAAATGTAAAGGTGAGAGGTTATTGGTGCAGGGATTTTTGCACTTTGGAAGCATGGTAACTTACCGCTGAAGAGAAGAAACAACTCCAGAAACATATACAAAATAGTGCAAAAGCATATTAACCTCAATTGAGAAAAAAGAAGAGCCAATGGCTAAGGTGAGAAGTAGTCTTGGCTTGAGTTTGGGTCAGACTCCATGTCATCTCTAAGTTGCTATGTTGGAAGGATTGGAATCTTGTACACAAGGACCACAATACTCAACTCTCAGGTGACTCTAACTTTGTCATCTTTCTTGGTCTCTATACCAATGACACCATACTAGATGTGTGGCAAGTTATCATGCTTCCAAAGTGTGAAAATCCCTGCACCAATAGCATTGTATCCCAGCCAACATTTGTGCCTCCTATGTCCTCCATCTCTGGTAACCTCAGAGAGGTGGCCTGAGGTTAGGTTGCTTATGGCCATACTTTGGAATGTGTTTTCTAGTTTATCTGTTGATTCACATTGGAGGGAAAAGGCCTTCACACGCCACAGTTTGGGGTGCTGCTGCCGTGATCAGCAGGGGATTTTGGTTCTGTGTAGTGATTCAGTGGCTGAGTCAGAGTGATTAATTATTCATCTTAAAAACTTAATGTGGCAGCTTTCATTTTCAGGATCACCTTTATCCACTATTATGCACCTTTGACAACCATTTCTTCAGCCACTCCAAGTTAAAATCTGGATATCTAGGGAAGGAGGCTGGACATGCTAGAAATTACATAGTTGTAGAGTGCAACCTTTTTTGACCATGATGGTGTCATTGGTATAGAGACCAAGAAAGATGACAAAGTTAGAGTCACCTGAGAGTTGAGTATTGTGGTCCTTGTGTACAAGATTCCAATCCTTCCAACATAGCAACTTAGAGATGACATGGAGTCTGACCCAAACTCAAGCCAAGACTACTTCTCACCTTAACCATTGGCTCTTCTTTTTTCTCAATTGAGGTTAATATGCTTTTGCACTATTTTGTATATGTTTCTGGAGTTGTTTCTTCTCTTCAGCGGTAAGTTATCATGCTTCCAAAGTGTAAAAATTCCTCCACCAATAGCATTGCATCTCAGCCAACATTTGTTCCTCCTATGTCCTCCATCTCTGGTAACCTCAGTTCTATGTTTCAAATACAATGATTTTTCCTGGATTTATTTTCTCTGTTCCCTTGCTTTGATTCTTTATCTATCATATGAGTGAGAACATCTAGTATTTGTCTTTATCTGACTTATTTCATATAGAATAACATTCTCTGATTCTATGTTGTCAGAGTTGGCAAAGTTTCATGTTGTCTTATAGCTGAGTAGTATTCTATTGTCTATCTGTAATAGTTTATCACTTATCTGTGACAAGAGGGCACCTGTGTTGTTTTCCTTTGTTGATTACGGGTAAATAAAGTGGCAATGAACCCAAGAGTGCATATATTCCTTTGAATTTAATTTCTACAATCTTTGAATAGATATCTAGGGAGGGAAATAGCTTTTAGCATCTTAAAAACCTTCATTCTGATTTCAAAACTGCTTCACCAAGATTCTTTATTTGGGGCGTGGGAGTGGGGGTGTTTGGGATACATCTGCAATGCTCATGGGTTATTCCTGGCTTTACATTCAGGAATCATTGCTAGGGATGATAAGGGAATCATATAGGATGCTAGGGTTCAAACCCAGGTCAGCCATGTGCAAAGAAAGCACTTTAGCCCTGTACTATTTCTTCTCTCCATATGATTTCTTTTTTCTCCGCAATCTCCCAACTCTTATTTTGTCTCTGTGGTATAGATCTCACATGTGTAAGGGGATATTTCATTGCAGCTTTCATTTGTATTTTCCTGAGAAGAAGTAGTAGGAAGCTTTATTCTCATGTTGCTCTTGGTCACTTGTATATCTTTTTTTTTTAGAATGTCCATGTATTCCCTATTGTTTTTTTGGTTATTTGTTTAGTTGTTGTTGGGTTCTGTGAGCTTTATATGCTTTGGGTATTAGCTCCTTGTTGGATACATATTTTGTAAATTTTTTTCATTCAATAGGATATGTCTTCATCTTAATGATAGTTTCACTGTACAGAAGTTTCTTATCTTGACATAGTTTCAGTTGTTTATTTTCATTTTTGTTTCCTTTGCTGTTGAAATTTCTGGATATTTTAAATAAATTTATTTATTCCACGTCACTAATAGTCACTTGTAAATAATGTTATCAGCAAAATTTTGGTTTAAAGTGGTTAAGAAGTATACTAGTTATAAAAGCAGGGGACAAGAGAAATTGACACTTGAGAGACACAAGGTCTGGGTTATTTGGTTCAAATGCTCTGAGAAAATATGATTAGCTCAGCTCAAACTTCAGATTGAGTTATTGAGTCAGTTTTTTATATTTTGTCTAAAAAGCCATGATAGGGAAACGATAATGCAAGATCATTTAGTGAAAAATTAGAAAATTTAGGGGATTTTTTTAGTAGAATGTGTTTTTAGCTTAATAGGGTAGAGAAACAATGATCACAATTGATATTTAAACTAACATCGATCTAACTCAAATCCTATGTTCTCCTGTTATATTGTGATGGTTATGCTTGGATATTTTATTTATTTGGTATGTCATTTTGGTTATTGCATTGCTTTTCAAGTTTTAACTAGCTTCTGTATTTAACTCTATATCTCATGTGTTGACCACATACCTAACTCTTAAATTTGAATGTCCATCTACATTTTGCATGTCATTAGTATGTTCCAGAAATCACCAAACTAAACATCCATTTACCTTAATAAATTACCCTGAGAATTAGAATGATTATATTTAAAGAAATGTTACTAAAAGTAGGCCATTGTGTCCCATGGAGAGGGCACTTGAATCATGGGGAGGCAGCATGGGGGATCATTGTAGCCTCAGGTGAAATGGGGCCACTTTGTTTATTTTCTCTAAAAAGGTAGATTTTTTTAGAACAATGTTGAGTTTTTTTTTTCTCTCTCAGAAAATAGATAGTAGGCAATAAGAGTATGGAAATTGCTAAAGTGTTTAGAATATTGACTGGAATGAAGTCACTTTATCACTGTCATCTCGTTGTTCACTGATTCACTAGAATGGGCACCAGTAACATCTTCATTCCTCCCAGTCCTGAGATTTTAGCAGCCTTTCCTTACTTGTCTTTCCCAGTGATTGGAGGCTCTTTCAGGGTCAGGGGAATGAGACCTGTTATCGTTACTGTTTTTGGCATATCATACACCACAGGGAGCTTGCCAGGCTCTGCCATGCGGGCAGGATACTCTCAGTAGCTTGCCGGGCTCTCCAAGAGGTATATATATTTGTTTCCCTTGATGATGTTTTGTGTGGCCGCATACGTGAGGCTCGGACTGAGCGTGTGCAAAGTGGCCTGGAGTGTGGTGGCACTTGGTTAGTGGAGGTTGACTGCTGGGCCTGGGTCCCTTGGACTGGGAAGGGTTCTCCCCTGCCCTCCCCTGGGCCCCCTGAGTGAAAACAGCCTGGTGAGGAGTCCAGTGGCATGGCTATGGGGGCCTCAAGTTGGCTATTTACAACACAAATATCTTAGAATAATTTTTCAAAAGGTAAATGTCAATTTCCAAATGTAGAATATAAATAACTAAAACAAAGCTTGCAAAAATTATGGGGCTGGAGTGATAGCACAGCGAGTAGGGCATTTGCCTTGCACGCATCCAACCTGCATTCATTTCCCACATCCCATATAGTCCCTTGAGCACCCCCAGGAGTAATTCCTGAGTGCATGAGCCAGAAATAATCCCTGATGTTCAATTAAAAGAAATATTCATTTCTTTGTCTTTATAACAAAGCTCATTAACTCCTATTTCCCAACTTTTTTCCTCCTTGTAATCCTCCAGTCTTCCTTCTAATATTTACTGCTGTCGACCCAGAGGTCCACACCTGAAATGTGAAAGTCATGCTAAATTCCTTCCTCTTTGTCATCCTTCAGATATACTTGAAGTAGCTACCAGTAATTTTTTTTGTGTTTAGGAATCACCATCATTGCTATCCTTAGAGACCAAAGGGAGAATGATAGTTTATAAAGCTATTATAGAGAAATAAATAAAAATGCTATTTTTTTATGAAAAGAGTGGCGATCACAATGCAAATAACAGCAGAGGTGAGGAAGAGAGCATTTATAGTAGACGACAAGGAATACCTAGAAAAGCTGGATTAAGACATGAGTGGAGGGGTGCTCTACCTGTTGGGTAGACAATGGTGGAGCCTGTCAGTCTGCCAGAGAAAGTTACACATGGCTTGTTATACCAAACTATTGATGCCCAGGAGGAAAATTGAGTATTAACTTTGCTCTTAAAAAGGAAGTGAGAAAAGCAAAAATAATAATGAGAAATTCTTAAAGAGATGTCCTGCGTTTGGGACTCAGTTTTATTCTGTTATAATCTTCACTTTAATATCACCATCACCATCACATCTCTTACCTAAAATTACTCCACTTTCTTTAATTTGGAACAAGCATGGCAAAAGAAAACATAAAATCTTAGTTTTATTTTGGACTGTTGAAACATTGCAATATCATGAGTAATTTACCATATGCTAAATAGGAACCAAAGAAAAATGATTAGAGAAAATGAAAACATCATCATCACAATTACTTTTTCAAATTACAGGGTTTTGAACCACAATTATTAAATTTAGGACTCAAAATACCGGTATGGCTTGACTTCTCTCCCAACTGCAGCTGCCTCCATTCCGGAGATGCAATCTTATCTTTCGCCTACAACCAGTACCCCCAGACAAATGGAAATTTTTTTTCTGATTGAAAACAATGCAAAATTCAGGGAGACTGCTTCTGAGCCCAGAGTCATTCTAATTTCATCTGTTTGAGGCCTGTACACTTTATAGCACGTGGGGCCTCCTAGAGTTTTTCTATTTTGAAAGCTGAATGTAACCCAGCCTTAATGTGGTAATATTCATAGAAAATAATTAAAGCAAAAATGGTACACTGACAGTATATTCACAAACATCCCTAAGTTCTACAATTGGATCATTTTTATAAAGCATCTGGCAGCAAAGTGTTTCTCACAGTTGAAACTAAATTTATAAAAACAACAAACAACAGTTGAACCAATACACTTCTGAAAATAAGAATCCTCAAATTACAGCAGCTGGACTAGTATGCCTTTGGACCTCCTATAAGTATTAATCTGTTTGTACTATATCTTTAATATCCAATAGAGTGTATTGCAAGCCAATTAGTCCTGTTAATAACTTCTTTTTTTAATTTTTTTATTTTATTTTTATTTTTTTTTAATTTTATTGAATCACCATGTGGAGGGTTACATAGTTCTCAGGATTATGTCAGTTATACAATACCCAAACACCCTTCCCTTCACCAGTGCCCCTATTCCATCACCAATCACCCCAGTATACCTCCCGCCCCCTCCCGCCCCCCCAGTTCCCGCCCTTGTAAGTGATAAGTTTCACTTCATTTACGCTTTATCTTGGTTACATTCTGTGTTTCAACACATAACTCGCTATTGTTGTTGGGGTTTCCCCCCAAAAAGAAAAAGACAGTCCTACTGTCAAGGAAGCATTTTGTAGTTCTCCATTGCTGAGAATGTAGAGATATTAAGTCCCACTGTTTGTTACATAACTTTTCTATTTTTTCCCCCCCTCGTCCCGTGCCACCGAGATCACGCCTGTTTAGTAATCACCACGCTGCCTGACAAAGGGAAAAAAAAAACGAAAAAGATGGTTATTTCCCATCATCAGCCAGCGTGGGGCTCTGGTTTAGTTGATAGTCTGGTAGAATGTCTGCAAGCAGTTTCTGGAACCAAAAGTAGTGCGCTGGTATCGGCCCCGGCTCGAGATTCCACCAGCGTCCCGCTGTTCCATGTACATAATACTTTATTCCCTTGTATCCCATTCCCATGCCACCAGGTCCGTGTCAACTTAATGGACATCATACTATGGTTAACGCCACGCCGCGTTTCTTCCCTAGAAAGAAGGATATTTCTTCTCAGCCGGCATGGGGATATGGCTTAGTTCAATCTAGAGAAATGGCTATGACTTTGATTGCCTTCAATGTTTCAACAAAGGACTTACTATTCTTGTTAGGATTTCCCACCAAAGTCCGACCCGTTAAAAAGGAACCATTTCATATTGCTGATGATTAGATGATATTAGGTAGTGCGGCCACGGCAGCCGCCTCGCGGTTTTGGGTTTCTGTATAAAGTCCAGGGAAAGTACAGCCAGAAATTACACGTTACTACAAACTTTTACCCTTTTTTGGTCCCCCCAAAGTCCAACCCGTTACTAAGGAACCATTTCATATTGCTGATGATTAGATGACATTAGGTCGCGCGGCCGCGGGTTTCTGTATAAAGTCCAGGGAAAATTCTGCCTGAAATTCTATTGCTACAATCTTTTACCCATTTATGGTGCTCATAAGATGGGAAAACCTAGAGAAATACCGGGCCCCCGCAGGGGCAGCCTGGCGGAAACGCTCAGTTCACATACTGCAAGTTTTTCAGTGGGCTGCTGGTGTCCAAAGTAGCTCTTTTGGCCTCCTCAGTCATACTGGAGCAGCGGGCGCGGCGAGTGGAAGTCCTGTATTGTTAATAACTTCTAACCCTTTCATTTGCTTTCATCACTAGCTTTATAACTTTATGTTTATACACTTTTTTTAATCTAACTTTGAACCTTCATTTACTTGTTGTACCTACTATTCTACTTACTGCTCTCTCAAGAACTATTTAATTTCATTAAGATATTTCTCTAGCTATGATCTCTGGTCCAGTGCACTAACATTTTCCCTATGTGTGAATTCAATCTTTTGGTCAACCAGCACTGTCATGCAACTCATTTGCTCCTCCAATGATATAATCTTTTGTGTAATTTACTATGTTTCACATATAATTTCAGAGAGCTTGTTTGGAGAGGGTCTCTTGCCCGCAAACCTGGCTGTCTTCCCTGGGGCCCCTCAGAGGGGATGGGCTCCAGCTTCCCTCCCTGCTCTAAGCAGAGCTCCAGGTGGCCGAAGACCACTGGAACCTACCACTAGCCATGCTCAAGGTCCCTCTCCACACGTTTGGACAGGCCTCACGCATGAAGGTACCGGCAGAGGAACCCAGGTGTGTGTAATCCCATCAACGGCCAACATGCAGAGACTTAAAAGCAAGCTCCCAGAAGCAGCCTCGCGATATCTTATAACATACTTCTCCCTCTGGGAGAAACTGGCAAGCTACTGAGTTTCCTGCCCACATGGGACAGCCTAGCAAGCTTCCCATGGTGTATTCATATGCTAAAGCCAGTAACAAGCTAGATCTCATTCCCCTGACCCTGATAGAGGCTCCACTGCGGCATCGTTGGGAAGGCCGAGTGGAGAGAGGCTTCTAAAATCTCAGGGATAGGACGAATGGAGAGGTTACTGAGCCCACTTGAGAAATCGATGATCATTGGGATTTCGTGATCATGATCGTGATAATTTCAGAGGGTCCACTGCAGTAATGAATACATCTTAAATATTTCTCTCCTTGTGAGGGGATATGATAAGCTTTGCATTTAGAGTAAAACTTTCATGTCTGTTACATTTGATTACACTGCTATCACTTAATTGAAGGCAGAATTACTTTGCATGTATGTCTACCTGCATTTGTCACACAATGAGAAATCTGCATTTGGTTGATCCTTTTCCCTAATACCTGACACAAGATACCTAAAGCCCTTGGAATATGCAGAGTGATGAGTAACTCTTTAAACTCATGAATTAATTGGTGTCAGGAGGCCAATAGATAGATTTAAGATGGATCTGATCACTAGGAAAAAAATATTGAGTTTTATGTCCCATCTCTAATTTCCAAGAAGGTCAAGTCAAGAGATTGAGCTCAAGTACCAATGGCCTAAGAATTAAACTGGCAGCTGGCAGTCTCCATAATAAAACTTTAATAACCACCTCCTTCCCCCTACACACACACACACATACACACTCACACACACACAGACGCCAGGAGATATTACAAAAGTAAAGGTGCATACCAAGTGTTGGATTATAGGTCTAAACATTTTAGGTTTAACTGTGGGTTGTCCTTTCTCCTCCTGCAGAGAACATAGGTTTATTGAGTTACACTCACTGCAGTGCTCCTGAGGTACACCCAAGTCCATCAGGGCACTCCCAGTCCTCTTTGTTTTTATCTTTGTAACCTGTATGTTTAATATTCTGAGGACTCTGGATTTTGTATACATAAGTGAAATATTGCTTTTCTCTTTCCTTTATGTCATTTGTGTAGTTTATTTTAGAGTAAGGGCTGGAGCAATAGCACAGCAGGTAGTGCGTTTAAAGCCTTGCACACAGCCGACCCAGGTTTGATTCCTCCGCTCCTCTCAGAGAGGCTGGCAAGCTACCGAGAGTACCTCGGCTGCATGGCAGAGCCTGGCAAGCTACCCGTGGCGTATTCAATATTCCAAAAACAGTAACAACAAGTCTAACAATGGAGACATTACTGGTGCCCACTCAAGCAAATCAATGAGCAGCGGAGTGACAGTACTACAGTGATACAGTGATTTTAGAGCAATGTTCTTTTTTGTATAGATACAGGAAGACAGTTAATGCTATGCTTTTGTAACATGGAATTTAATTGACTCCAAGTAATGTTTATTCCTGGGCATTGATCATATTTACTTGACTTAAGCTTCAGTTGCCCTTAGTTCCCTACACCCCCAAAACGAGATCCCAGCAAGGGACTAGTATGGACTCAGGGTAAGTTGTAAGCTACCCTGGCAACAAAAAGAGATAGGCTAAGCACCATAAGAAGAATAATAAGTTTAAAGCACAGTTATGGAACAAACTGACATGATCCAAAAATCAAGTGACTGAATAAGTAGCCTGCTGGGATTAGGAAAGATTAATCTGGCCTCAGGAATGTAGTCTGGAAAATATAGCAAGATGTCCCAAGGAAGAGCCACACTGTAAGCTTAATATATCTCTGTGTCTATACAAAATAACTAGAAATATTATTAAGAAGTAAATTTAAGATGACTGTTTAAATGGGTTATTAGCTAAAGAAAGGCAAAAGCAATATGCCCTTAGGTGGAACTTAATCCATGGGTGGATCTCCTAGGAGGAATCTAGAGTGCTGAGCTCATAGATGAGATTCTGTCCTTGAGTGAATCTTCTAGAAGAACTTCCCCTGAAGGAAGGGCTTTACGTCTGTTATTGTTTATGCTAATGCTCTGCCACACCTATGTGTCATTGCAACCCCCAACCCATCATGATTTCTGTATGAGTAATACTGTGAGATCAAAATATTAGGAATGGTCCCTGATTACCAACCAGCCGTTGTCCCCTGTTCATTCATTCATCTGCCACCATCAGCCAGCTGGGAGCATAATGGTTAGCCCCAAAAGCACCGGGAGACCCAAGTGTCACCATGGGATAGTGGCCTCCCCCAAACAGCGACACCTAGCAAACACATTACCTAACTTTGATTCCCAGTACTGTCCCCAAAGAACTGTCCGTTGGATGTGACTCTGCAGGCCACCAACCCTTCTTAGAGCCAAGGAACATTGAATCTGTATCACAAAAACAATACTCTATTTTTGAATTTTTCATTTCAATATATATATTCGAGCTCATTGTAAGCATTTAACAAATATCTATTGACTAAACTGTACCTGATTTATATATTCCCTAGCCAATAAGTGTAATTTTTTTATCATGAATAAGTTATCCTATGATTTTGAAGAATTTCTTGGGGAGGTGGCTGACAGCATCAGATAGACATCTGGTGACCTAAAATCAGAAAAAAGTTACTGGTGTTTCTGATAACGAAACACCTCTCCTAGGGGTGTAGGGTATTTCATAACAAAACTGTTTTGAGCCATTCAAAGAACCATTAAAACTACTCTCTATGAATTTAAAGAAGGAAAGATGGAAGGAATATGTGTTTAGAATTTTGTAATGATTTTTATGGATTATTTTCCTTGAATGGTTTTCTATAAATAAATGCTCATTTTGTCTATTGGATCTGAGGTTTTCAAAATAAATCTACTGTTAGAAGCTCAGGATATAGGCCAAAGCCCCCGAACTAACAAAATAAGTCCTCTGTTAACAACTTTACAAAATGTTTATATGACATTTGTTCCTATGTTCTTCACTATTTATATTCCTCAGAAGAATTGATTTGGGATTCATCCCCATTATATTTGGTTTCGTTAATGTAGTCCATATGTATCTGATGCTTCTTACTGTGTTTCCTAATATTTTGATCTTGCTCTGGCCCTGTTTTATCAAGGGCTAGGTTTTAGCCCTCATGTCAGTGGCCAACTCATCTTCGATTTTGTGTTTCTTGCTTACTTTAGAACTAAGAGCTTATTGCCACAATATTCTTATGTTTGGCTAAATTTGAAAATCTATAACAACTCAGAGCAAGGTCTTTGTGAAGTTAATACATTGCTAGTGCCTACTGATTAAGACATAGATTTGCCAACAAGAAGATGCTTCCTGGATATACAAGACAGTATTGACTTCCAAGCTTCTGTTACCACATTAAGATAAAATTGAATTTGGCGTCTATTGCTATCGCTTGCTCAGCTTTCTTCAAATCCTACTGGGACACAGGGACAGTCAAACCCCCTCTTTTCAAACTCTTTCTTCCACTTTATATAAAAGGTAACTCAAAGAAGAAATTTGAATTTTTCATGAAGTCACAGATGATAAAACTTACCTCATTACCAGCTGATAAAAGAAACCATTACTAAGTTTCTAATTGGGATCCCCAAAGCTTCTTACCTAATTCTTTTCAATATTCAGCTATAGTTGTCAAGCCTTTCCACAAGTTTCTGAGTTACCAACTATTTTCTCAATAAACCTTTTTTTGTTTGTCTGTTTGTTTGTTTCATTCTGTTGCAGGCAATAAAAGAATACCAATCAAAACAAAACTTTGAAATGTCTTTTATTGATTTGGTGACAGCCACATTCAGTGGGGCTTAGAGGCTACTTTTAGCTCAGTGTTTTGGGGTACTTCTGGCCATGCTCAGGGGACTAGGAATTAAATCCAGCCTCATCTACAAAGCATACATTCAGAACAAATAACTTCGACTCCATTCTAAATGTATTCTGTTCTTATCACTGTCAGTTCTCCTTCTAGTGTCATAATATCCAAGTCTCAATGAGCACTAAGAGTCGAGTTGCATTCAGAGCAGGCAGATATGTATAGTGACAAAGGAGACTCTCCAGTTATTTCAGTAGTCAGGATATTTTAACAGCATTTATAAACTTTGTTTTTATAGAGTATACATTAGTAGCGGAAGAGGGTAAGGTACTTGCCTTATGGTTGATCCTAGTTTGATCCCTTCCACTGCACAGAGATCTACCAGTGTTGTTAAGAGTGACCCCCGAGGGCCTGAGTCATAGCACAGTGAGTAAGGATATCCTTGCGCGCAGCCAACCCTGGATCTATACCCAGCATCCCATAGGGTTCCCCAAGCACCACCAGGAATGATTTCTGAGTGCAAAGCCAGGAGTAATCCCTTAGTATCGCCAAATGTGACCCGCCCCCCCAAAGCCAAACAAACAAATGACAAACAAAAAAAGTGACCTCTGAGCAAGAACCAGGTATAGTCCCTGGGCACAGGGTATTGTGGTCCAAATATTCATCTACACACTTATTTCATGTGTGTGTGTGTGTGTATATATATATATGTATACATATACATGTATTAATATATATCTTAGACATTGATCAAAAATTTCTGGTAATTTCTCTGTAGATAATGCTGCATTCCTAATAATATAATAGCACGTGCAATTAGATTAATTATTGCATGATTCTGGGCAAGATTTGCTTATATTCTTAACCAATAAATATAGCACTGACTACTTGGATGTTCAGTATTAGTGTGACTAATGTTAAGTTAAAAACTCCCATGTGGCCTTAAGAATTTTCTTTACCTCCAGCTGTTTTGGCCCAAGACTTCTTTAAGGTATAAAGAAGAAAGTCATAGGTGGTAGTTTTTTCAAAGGTTATTTGTTCCTTTTATGCTTTCTTTTCTCACAAAATACATCATTAAAGAGATATCTAGATCAGGACTAGAGGACTTTCCCTGGCTCAAGGAAAGATGTTCTCATAGATTAAAGGGGCCATTGGAAAAGTGCCTGGAAGGCAAACAATGTCCCTCATCAATCTTCTGTGATATTCCTTGGAGTACAGAACAGAAAAAAATATTTTACTCTGATGATGAGCATTAAATCCCAGAATTCTTAGTTTATATGTTCCCTTTTATTCTATGTTAATATGCTTAAATTAATATACTTGATATTTTTCTTTTTGTTCTTTATTCAGAAATTGCTTCTGTAAATCTTCTCAATTCCTTTCTTGAATTGTTAATAAACCACATGGCTGAAATTATTTCAGTCATTGATCATCTTTTGACTAAATTTTAATTTGTTAAAATTCATAAGTATAATCTTGAAAAATATGTGCATAATAGTTTCTGAAGTGGTCAAGTAATTCTTTTAAATCAGAAAAAATATAATTATTACTGAATATATGGGTAGAATTTAGATTGCATAAATCTTAGCAAATTAAATATGTTCATTATAGGAAATGCTAAATTTTTTCCTTCAGTAGAAACTTTGTTAACTGCTTTTTATTTAACCAATTCTTGGGTAGCTGAATAATAGATGGCTAATTTAAAGACAAAAACAGCAATTTGTCAGAAGAATATCAAGTAAGCACATGGATAGCTAAACTCACCAACTCTATGAGGAAAGGACTTCTGAAATCCAGTCAGCCAAATAATAGAACAATGTATTTTGCACTTGAATTCTAAACTTTCTGCTGCCCCAATTCATCGAGGCATTGATACTCCATAGTATGATGTTCTATTTAAATACTCAGAACACTGTAGTCTCATTATGAGTATTGTTTGGCTATCTCCAGTCTTATTGTTGTTCTTCTACAAGTCAAAAACCAGGGGACAAATTTGTGATCTCATCCTGTATCACTTTTATCCATGTTCCCAGTAAAAGACGCTAGAGCTTCTCCTCAAACTTTCACAGGAAGAGGTGAAAGGAATAACTTATCTTTTCAACAAGACTCATTGAAAAAAGTTTCTTCCAACTAAGGAAAATATTTGGATGCTGGGTTCCAAAGTAACAAAAACGGTAGATAGTTATCCAGTTACATTTGTTCACCCCATTCTTTTTCCCTTCAAATGCAATCTTCTTACTTTATATCCAATAAAACTAATTTTTTAAATAATTATATTTTAAAATATTCCCCTAATTTTTTACAGAAGCAATGTATTTATAGGTACAAAAGAAAATCTAATGCAAATAAACACACAAACCTACTTCAAAGGTACTTTAAAGAGTAGATTTTGAAAGAAGTTCTTTTTTTTTGTAAGGGTCAGTAGGTATTTCAGACAGAACATACATTTTCCATGTAGAAAAAGTATTTTATAATTTATTTGAAAGCATCAAAAGAAGTACAAGATAGTGAATAAAAGCAGAAGAGAACTAATGGAAGACAGAAACCAGAGAGAGAGAAGATAACATAGATATTTTAGATTATAGGCATATAAGACAGAGGGTAAATGGTATATCTGGAAGGACTGGTTTAAGACCAAGAAACTGAGCGATACTTTTAAAATTTTGTGGAATTAAGAAGAGAGATTGGAGTTCAGAACCTGGAAGAGGAGGAAGCATACCATAGTTTAACCCCAATGATATTGAATTGGAAATCCCCAAAGGATTCTAGTAGCAATAAGATGGAGCAAAAATGATTAAGTTTTAACAGGAAGTATGGCTAACCTCTAGTTTTTTTCCTTTAATTGAATCACTGTGACATAGTTACAAGCTTTCATGTTTGGGTTACAATCACACAATGATCAAACACCCATCCCTCCACCAGTGCACATTCTCCACCACCAATATCCTCGGTATACCCCCCCTTTCCCACCGTCCCCCTGCCTCCATGGCAGACAATATTCCCCATACTCTCTCTCTACTTTAGTTATTTTAACTCAATAAATTATCATATGGGCTGGAAAGACAGCACAGCAATTAAACTCTAGACTTATATACAGCTAACCCTGGTTCAATTCCCAGTACCACACATGGTCTGTTGCACTCTACCAGGACTGACCCTTGAGCACAGAGCCAGGAGGAAACCCTGAGAAGTTCCAGTGTGTCCCCCCCCAAAAAAAAGGGGGAAAAACAAAACCCGAAATTGACTTACTGTGATTCATATAGCTACTTGTCAATGTCTTTTATTATATAAAATATGAGTGGTCTCTGATGGACACTCCCACATTCAGAATTTTTTTTTGCATGTAGTATTTGAAAATATAAGTGCCACAGTGTAAAGAAGAGTAATAATAAGGTCATCACGGTTAAGGCAGGATCTTGCAAATTAAAAATGACATAATGAGAAATAATGAAAATATCCTCATATGGCCAAAACTATCTAAATAATCTCTAAATAATCAGGCAGAAACTAATTTTTTTTATTTGGGAAGCAGAGAGGATTCTCCCAAGTGGCATTCGAGACATCCGGGATCCTCTATCAATCAGGTGAGTGGGTCAATGTTAAGGGCAAGGACATGGTGATGCTTGGGTCCTGTGGTGCTCAGACTATTTGGTCCATTATGGTAGAGTTTGGGGGCCTCCAGGACCACTTGCAGCTGGGCTCAGGGACCTCCAAAGTTGGAGGCTCAGGGGTCTCCAAAGTTGTTGTACTATTTTTTTCTGCCAATATGGTAATTTCTTGAGTATCTGACAATACTCAGGCGTCATCAAATGCAACTTTGCAACTGTCAGGATAGACAGTTTTTTTCTGTCCTGGGGATATAAAATTGCTATTTTTATATGTGATAGAAATATGAAGGCAAGTTTGTAAGAATAGAGTTAATAGAGTTAGAAAAAGATTAACAAAATCTAGGACTTAACTTTAAAGTAGCTGAAATAATAAAATACAAATTTGTTTAACATGTTTGAGAACAATGAAAAAAATTAGTAGATTAAAAGATGACAAAAAAAAACATAAAAAGTGTGCACATAGTACAGAAGATAGAATAAGAGACCAAAGCAACAAAATGAGAAGTTCTAACACACATATTCTAACACACAAGAAATGAAAGAGGGGAGAGGGAGAGGATAGTCAAAAGAATGTTGGGTGGTAATGAGGGACTTCAATTCATAAATTTTTGAAATTTTGTCAGCACAACTCAGAATATAATGAAAGACCTCCATGCCAGTTACACATCATATAAACCAAAAAAATTTGATGAGGTTATGGTAAATGAACAAGGTAACAAGGCATACTTAGTCCCCTTCAAATAAAAACAAAACCCAGAAATATAGTGTGTGTAAAAAAAAAAACAGAATTCACCGATTTGATTATTTAAACACAATTTAAATACACATGATCTATATCTTCCAATAATAGAAAATGAAAGTGGTAGAGGATTTAAAAACTGAACTAAAACCCAAATTTTCTTACTACAAGGGACCATTGGAAATAAACTAAGCAAAAGATGTTTGTAAACAAAAGGCAGGAAACATACATGATGCAGAATTCAGATGATGACTGGAATAGATATATGAAAAAAGACAGAAAAAGTTATTTTTTTAATTTGCTGAAGACCATAAGTAGAGAGAGAGTAAGAGGGAAACTGTCTGCCATAAAGGCAGGGGGATGGGTCAGATGGGGTAGGGGCGGAGGATGGAAGAGCTACTGGGGACATTAGTGGTGGAAAATGTACACTGGTGGAGGGATGGGTGTTTGATCATAGTGTCACTGAAACTCAAACAGGAAATCTTTGTAAGTGTAGCTCCTAGTGATTCAATTAAAAAAATTAAATGACAAAGTTTTATTAGCAAAAAACAATTTGCTGAATAGAAGCACTATATAATGACATAATATGTAAAAGAACTATAAAGACATAATATGCAGTTTATAAATTTTATAACACAATCTCAACCACCAAATTAGTAGATGGCAAAGTATTTATGTTTAGAGGTCTAAACAATTTATCAGTAAAACTGACCAAATATATATGTCCACAGACTTTTTTCTAAATCATCATCATTATCATCATCATCATCATTATCCCGTTGATTTTGATTTTCTCGAGCAATCTCAGTAATGTCTCCATTCATCCTAGCCCTGAGGTTTTAGAAGCCTTTCTTTACTTGTCCTTCTCAACAGTGCCACATTCAAGGCTCTTTCAGGGTCAGCGGAATGAGACCCATCCTTGTTACTGGTTTTGGCATATAAATACGCCATGGGAAGCTTGCCAGGCTCTCCCATGCAGACAGGAAACTCTCCATAGCTTGATAGGTTCTCTGAGAGGGAGAACTTCACAGCCATGTGCTTCCAAGACTATAAACCAAGCTCCAGAGACTATTAGTAAACATAGTATATATGTATATATAAACACAGACAAGTGTAAGAGTCTCATGCTCTACTGACTGAGCTAACCAGGGCAGGGTGTTATATAGACAAAATGAAAACAAAAAAATACTTAGATGGCAATTCTGCTATATGAAACGCTTCATGAAATATGTTTGTTCTTATCAATATCTAAGAGGACCAATGGGGAAAATACTAAAGATAATGCATTCTTTTCAGGGAAATTAAACTTTTTTGTGTGACCATAATCTGGTAACGTGGTAAATCTGAGCAAAATCCAGTTTGTTTTCTGCCCACAGTGAATTAACAAACATTCTTAAAGGAAAGAAAGGTAACTTAAGGCATCTCATATGCTTATAAATTAAGTATTATAGAGTCATAGGGCTAGAGATATAATAAAGCATGCCAAGCACTCATCTGACCCTGGTACTCCAGCTCTACATTTCATCCACCAAATGTCAGTGATCCTTGAACCCAGAGCCAGTAGTAATGACAGGGTGTGAAAGAAAATAAAGCGAAAGATTATTATAATAAATTCTTTAAAATCAATAAGTTACAATTCTTTTTTTTTCTTTTTGGGTCACACCCAGGGATGTACAGGGATTACTCCTGGCTCATGCACTCAGGAATTACTCCTGCCAGTGCTCAGGAGACCATATGGGATACTGGTAATTGAACCCTGGTTGGCTGTGTGCAAGGCAAACACCCCATCTGGTGTGCTATCACTCCAGCCCCAGTAAGTCGTAATTCTTTAAGAAAATATAAAAAAAGCTCTCAAATATTGAACCATGCAGTTAGGTTTTGTAAGACAGACTTAAATATAAGTTTTATAAATAAAAGATATAGACATTAAAGGTATAATAAAGACACATACAAACTATACTATAAAATTGAAAATACAGTTGACATATACAAATTTTTAAAAAAACTGCACTTTTAATGTAGAAATGGCATTAAATATATATCATATTTGTACATGAATATTTCTTCCCAAGAAAATCTGTGTCCAAATGACTTCATATATTGAGTTACAATATATTTAACGTGGAAATAACATTCATGATGTAGAACATCTTATGAAAAAGAAGTTTATCACTTTAGACAAGACTAATATATTTTGTGATTCACAAAACCTGAGAACAATAGAAGTTTGGGGCATTATACATGATAAAATCTTAGTAATAGCAAAACTGATGAATATATACCAACAAACAAAATCTATAAGTAGATAGAATATATACCATCAACATATATGAACATGTTTATCATGAACATGTTTATTTGTGGAATATAATGCTGATTCAACACATACCATAAACGTGATTATTTATGAAATATAATGCTGACTTAATACTTGAATATTAATTTTTTCAACACACTAATAAGATAAAGGAGAAAAAATAGATTGTTTGGATAAATGCAGAAATAATTTGACAATATTAAGCAACCATTCATGTAAAAAAAAAACCATATGAGACTAAATTTGCTTAAACCAAAGAAAATTTACCTAATCTGATAAAAGATATTTATAAGGTCCCTCAAAGAAATCACATTTGCTGCATTTAAGTATCAAATATGTTAAGACTTCCCTTTGAAATTGAGATATTAAAGACAAAATTAAAATGTCTGCTATACTCGTCCGTGGTAGCCAATGTTGTCCTAAAAATTTCCAACAAAAAAGTCAAGCCAGGAAAAAGAAATAAAACACAAATGGTGTTGAGAGGAAGACATAAAATTCCCATTTTAATATAATGATTATATTTGTTGAAAATCCAGAAGATTATGGAAATAAATTATTAGTTTCAATAAAAATGTTTAGCAAGATAAAGTCATATAAAAGTCAATTGCTTTGCTATAAATCAGTAACAAATGATATATAAAATTTTAAATGCAGATATGATTTATAAACTTTTCAAACAATATTAATAAGACCTTTATACAGGAAACTATAAATATTATTAGAAAATTAAATGGAGTGAGAAGCTTTGTCCAAACCATTGCTCCCCAGAGAATGATCTACTTACCAGAAACATCAGTATTACCTAGGAATTTTTAAGAAAAATCAGAATTTTGGGCTCCCTTCCAGACACACTAAGGTTACAGTTGTATTTTAACCATATATCCTTGTAAATTTTATGCATATATCTCAAAGTCTGAAAAGCATAGCTCTAAAGTTCCCAGTAGGGAAAATCTCAGCTTTCTATATATTAATGATAGATTTGTACAAACACATTTTTTTTTGTAGAAACACAAAATTTCAATACGTATGTGTGCAACTTTAAATGTATATAGGAATGAACGTTGAGAGCTTGATAATGTATTGATTAAATATAAATTCAATAACATGAAATATAAGTTGATAATAAACTATACATACATGTATGTGATAAAATAGAGGTAAATTGCGAAGGACCAAAACGTGCTAGGACATAATTTTCTTCAGTTTTTGTACATACTTTTAAATTTGAATGTTTATTATAAAAAATGATCCAAAGGCAAAGCAATTAATTATTGATATGCTAAAAAACAAAGTGTACAATTTGCTATGCTAAATTGGGACCATGGACTGGAACGATAGCATAACGGGTAGAGTGTTTGCCTTGCATACGGCCAACCCAGGTTCGATTCCTTTGCCCCTCTCAGAGAGCCCGACAAGCTACCGAGAGTATCCTGCCCGTACGGCAGAGCCTGGCAAGCTACCTGTGGCATATTCCATATGCCAAAAACAGTAACAAGTCTCAATGGAGACGCTACTGGTGCCTGCTTGAGCAGATCGATGAACAACAAAGAGGACAGTGCTGTGACAGTGTTACAGTGCTAAATTGTGACCATATTAGTTGGGAGTTAGTCAGAGAAACTAAAGCTCTAAGACAGATATATACAGATAGAAGTTAATGTGCATGCATATGGATGTGTGTGATAGGGGGTGGCAGAGATATTTCAACTTGATTGCGGGGTGTGGTTAAACTTTAGCTATGCTTTTCTTTACTCTGATGCTACTGAGTAGACTGCTGGAGCGAAAAGGTGACAAAGGTATAGCAGGGTAAGACAGAGCTGAACCCAGGAACTGGAACTGACTCCCACAATAGCAAAATAAGACTGTCGGTTCACACTTGTTCCAATCATGCTCAAGTGCTGTCAGAGAAGTTGGCACGCTACATCATGAACCTAATCCCAGGTGTGACCATAGAAAGAGAAGAAATATTTGAGGAAATGGGGAAAATTCCTTTCTTACTGCTTTGGACACTGGGTGCATAGGAGCTATGCAAAAATTTTATTTGCACTAATTAGATTGAGAAATTCATCTCAATCTAATCTGCACCAGCCTTCAAAATAGCACTGTAGCGCTGTTGTCCCATTGTTCATCGATTTGCTTGAGTGGGCACCAGTAAGGTCTCCATTGTGAGACTTGTTACTGTTTTTGGCATATCGAATACACCACAGGTAGCTTGCCAGGCTCGGCCGTGTGGTCAGGATAATCTCGGTAGCTTTCAGGGCTCTCCAAGAGGGACGGAAAAATCAAACCCCGGTGGGCCGAGTTCAATGCAAACGCTCTACCCACTGTGTTATCGCTTTAGTATCAGCCTTTAAAATATAAGAAATAATAAGGCTGCTGTCAATTCTGTCATCTCACACTTCCAACTGTCTTTTGTAGCCAACATTAGCTTCACATAAACAAAACAAAATGTAAATATGAGCATTAACTTCAACACAGGCAAGGGAATTCTGAAGCTTAGCCCTGTTGGGTTGACACATTACAAAGCCTGCACTAGATGAGCATTGTCACAAAGCTAGTTCTAGCAATCTACATGATTAGAACAGGTATCAGAGAGATAAACCTACACACACACAATTGTAGGATTACATAGCCTCAGGTAGTTTAGGTTTATTAGGTTACTCCCATCACAGTGCTCCCATTCCTCTGTGTTTATTTGTAACTTCTTTCTTAGTGTTCTGTTGACTTGTAAATATTGTTTTTCTCTTCTCCTTGAGTCCTTTGCATAGTTTATTCAGAGCAATGTCCTTTTTATATGGACACAGGAAGACTTAGCAAATGCCATGCTTTCGTAACCTGGGAGTCACTTGACTCTACATGATATTTTCCTCCTGGGCATCTGTTCTCTCCACCTAAGCCTCAGCTGCCCTTACTTCCTAGCACCCCCAAAAGCAGGGTCCTGACGAGGGACGAGACAGACCCAGGCCAAGTGGTGAGTTGTGTGCTACCCTGGCATCGAGATGGGCCTGGCCAAAGTGCCTAATGCTTAACTATAAGTTAAGAGCTTGATCATGGACAAATGTTGCCATGATCCAAACAGTGATAACTAGATTTGGACCCTGCTAGGGTGAGGAATGATTAATCTGGCCTGAGTGCTGTAGTTGAGTCTGGCAAGATGTTGCCAGGAGAGCTGCCTTGCAAGCCTCAATGTATCTCTTGCTATGTCCATACAAAAATAACTAGTATTAAGATGTTAATCAGTGCTTGGACTAATGAAAGGAGAAAAACACCTTAAGAGTCAGGAAGGTCAGGAATGCCCTGCCCTCAGGAAGAGCTTTCTTATGATGATTTTGCTACCTGGCAGTGTGTAACCTGGGTGCAAGGGCGAGAGAGGAAAAAGGGAGGAGAGAGACAAGAGAAGGGAGAGAGGCGGCAGTAGATTCAGAGAGAGGACAGAGGATGGAGCTGGGAGTGCGGGAGAGGAGAAAGATGGAAGATCGAATAAACGTTAACTAATCAGCAACCAGCTTGGTCCTCGTTCTTCCTTCACCTGTCCTTGGCCAACGGCCGTCCCAATTCAGCCCATACACAGCAGTTCCAGAGCACCGAACTCGGGCAGTGAGACAGAGCCGCCCAGAGAGCCCGTGAGTGCACACGCCCGTCGGCATGTCTTAGTTTTTTACACACGATGATTTTTGGTTTTCAACAAAGGTGGCAAATACAAAACGTATGCCTCTATGAGTTCCTAAATTGTTTCTCTTTATCTTGTCTTTTTATTTATTTTATTCCATGAGGAGAAACCTATTTGACCAGAGTTGGCAGAGAGAAGATGGCTAAGAAATACATTAAATTTTGTAATTTTGTTTCTTTGGGGGCCAGACTCAGCAGAGATCTGTGTTTAATTAATGTTGGGGATAATTCCTGGTGGTCCAGGGACCAAGTGTGATACAGGGGATTGAACCCAAGTTGGCCACTTGCCAAGCAGGCACCTTATCTGCTGAGCCATCATTCCAGCCTGATTTTGCAATTTCTTATTAGAGTTAGAGGAGAACGATTAAACAAATTAATGTTTCAAGCATATATGTAGTGAGGAGTAATCTATTTTTGAATAAAAAAGTTAAAAAAGTAAAAAATAATCTATTTTTGAATAAAAATAAAAAAGTAATTTTTTTAAAAAAAGAACAACTTCAGTATAATGCGTATGCTTGTATTGTTTGTTTCAAAGTTATATCTAAGAGATACATCCGCCTTTGATCTATAAATCAGTTCATTTAAAACGTGATAAAAAGAACTTACAGAACATAATAGAAGTTTGATAAGAATCCTTTCCTTATAAAATTGCTTTAAATTTAAAATATTTTAAAGGAGAATTTATTCCAAACATATGCTTTCTAATGCCTTTTACTGAAAAAATACCAAACTGATTCAAAATATACCTTATAATCTGTGACTGACTTTGAAAGTCTTTAACTCACTTATATAAATATGTCTAATGGCACATATTGTATTCATTGATCTATATGGAAATTTGGTTGTGTCAACTTTCTTCAGAATTTAAATAAATATGAACCCTTTGGTAAAAAATTTTCAAAATGAATTCCAATGTTATTGAAAATTGTTCATTAAGTACTGCATATGAACTGCTATTTCAGCAATTTCCAAATTGTGTATTGGAATTACCAAGAGGGGATCATAAGTTACTTCTGCCCCAGAGATTTATTTAATGGCCTGTGAGGTACCTGGACAGGGGAATTTTCAAAAGCTCTTTGAATAATTCTGAGTATATATATTTGGGAGCCATTGGACTAGGATATTTAAGGCAGATTTTGTGAATATCCACATCTCCAATCTGGATGCAGAAGCCAAGAGTTTTGAATGATCACCTATGACCTTTTTATGCAGAGTCTATGTTTATGATGTATCACATACTTCTTTGTGAATCCAAAACAATTCTTACTAAGGTCACTAGGATGGCTGATTTTTTTTAAATTTTTAATTGTTTTAATATTTATTTCTTGTTTTTTAGTTTCTTTCTTTCTTTTTCTTTTTTTTATTTTTTAATTAGTGAGTCACAGTGAGGGTACAGTTAGAGATTCACACATTTCGTGCTTGTTTTTCCCTCATGCAATGTTCGAGAGCCCATCCCTCCACCAGTGTCTATTCTCCACCACCAATGAACCCAGTATCCCTCCCACCCCCCAGTCCCATCCCCCCCAAACCCATCCAGCCTCTGTGGCAGGGCATTCCAATTTGTTCTCTCTCTCTCTCTCTCTCTCTCTCTCTCTCTCTCTCTCTCTCTCTCTCTCTCTCTCTCTCTCTCTCTCCTTTTGGGTGTTGTGGTCTGCAATAGGGGTATTGAGTGGCCATCATGTTTGGTCTCTAGTCCACGTTCAGCACGCATCTCTCTTCCTGCGCGAGATCTCCAATCACATTTTACTTGGTGTTCCCTTCTCCATTTGGTATGACTTTCTCCCAGCGTCTGAGGCCAGCTTCCAATCTATGGAGTCAATCTCCTGGTATTATATACTGCTATTCTTGGGTATTAGACTTGTATTCTGTTATTTTATATTCCACAGATAAGTGTAATCTTTCTATGTCTATCCCTCTCTTTCTGGCTCATTTCACTTAGCATGATAATTTCAATGTTGATCAACTTATATGCAAAGTTCATGACTTCATCTTTTCTAACAGCTGCATAGTATTCCATTGTATAGATGTACCAAAGTTCCTTTAGGCAGTCATCTGTTCTCGGGCACTCGGGTTTTTTCCAGATTCTGGCTATTGTAAACAGTGCTGCGATGAACATAAGTGCAAATGTCATTTCGACTATACTTTTTTGTTTCTCCAGGATATATTCCCAGAAGTGGTATTGCTGGATCAAATGGAAGCTCAATTTCTAATTTTTTGAGAAGCGTTCATATAGTTTTCCAAAGGGGCTGGACCAGTCGGCATTCCCACCAGCAGTGTAGAAGGGTCCCTTTCTCCCCACATCCTCCCCAACAGCGGTTGCTTTAGTTCTTTTGGATGTGTGCCAGTTTTTGTGGTGTGAGGTGGTATCTCGTGGTTGTTTTGATCTTCATCTCCCTTGATGATTAGTGATGCAGAGCATTTTTTCATGTGCCATTTAGCCATTTGTATCTCTTCCTTGGAAAAGTTTCTGTTCATTTCTTCGGCCCATTTTCTGATGGGGTTGGATGTTTTCTTCTTGTAGAATTCAACCAGTGCTTTATATACCCTTGATATCAACCCTTTATTGGATGAGTATTGGGTGAATATCCTTTCCCATTCTGTAGATTACCTTTGTATTCTGGTCACTGTGTCTTTTGTGGTGCAGAAGCTTCTTAGTTTAGTATAGCCCCATTTGTTTATCTCTGTTTCTACTTGATTGCTTAGTTCTGTGTCATCTTTGAAGATACCTTTAGCTTCAATATCGTGAAGGGTTTTGCCAACCTCGTCTTCGATGTACCTTATGGATTGTGGTCTGATGTTGAGGTCTTTAATCCATTTTGATCTGATTTTTGTGTATGGTGTCAGGTCGAGGTCTAAGCCCATTCTTTTGCATGTGGTTATCCAGTTATGCCAGCACCATTTGTTGAAGAGGCTTTCCTTGCTCCACTTCACATTTCTTGTAGGATGGCTGATTTTATAAATTTTCAATTTTGCAGTGCTTTTGTTCGAACCTATTACTTCACACATTTAAGGCAAGAGCTAGAGTCTGAGCTCTAAAGTTTAATTTAATACATCAACTTGGCTAGGTATGTCATGCAGATATTTGGAGATACATGACTCTGAATGTTTCCATACAGACATTTAATTTTTGTATTATTTATTTTGATGACATAGGAAAAATTTATTTTATGCATTCTAGAGTGGGCACTCTCCATTCTCAGATGCCTAACTAAAGAAATATGATATAAAGCTAGAAAAATGGTCTACAAACTTTTATTAAAGAGGTAAGGCAAGAAATAAATGCACTCAGCTAAAATTTATTGACTTGAATTATATATATTTAAATTAATTTGGAAAGAGCTCAGAGTTGACGTGGCACTTGGAGATTAATCTACAAGACATTTTGTTTTCTAGTAGAGGGGGGCATTTTTAGGAATGCAAGAAACTTTCATTTGATTTTACTGGCACAGTGTGTGAGGCAGGAGCTACTCCACATGGAATTTAGAATTAAGTTTTTAATACCCCTATACATAGATTCAGACCCGAACACCTGAATAATCTGCTGCCAGTACTCATCAATACAATGTCTTGGCTCTTCACAGGCTACCTGTCTGAATGCAAGGTTCTTTCCTAATGGAAAACCAGCGGGACCGTCCTGTTGTACAAGAAGGGAGACATCTACACCACTGCCTGTTGTCCGTCATCTATGAGTTGTTCACTCGAGTCATCCTGAATGGGATTGGCAGAACACTAGACCAAGGACAACCATGCAAGCAAGCTGGATTCTGAAAAGGATTCAGCACAATCGACCATATCCACATGATGACCAAGCTCATAGAGGTTTCGCGAGAGTTCAAGATGCTGCTGTCTAACACTCATTGATTTAAAGAAGGCCTTTGATTCTGTTGAGACTGAAGCGATCATCAAAGTCCTAGCCAAACGGGGTGTTCAAACTCAATAAATATATCAGGATCCTCCATGAGCTGTATTATGGATTCACCACCAGGATCTCATCATTCCACAAAGAAGTGATCATCAACGTAAAGAGAGCATTTCGGAAGGCAGATACCATTTCACTGAAACTCTTCAGTGCCACCCTTGAGAACATCATGCAACAACTGGAATGGGAAGGAATGGGAGTGAAGATAGACCGTCGGTGACTATACCACCTCTGCTTTGCTGATGACATTGTTCTAATAACACCAAGCATTAGCCAAGTAGCAGGAATGCTGGCTGACTTCGACCATGAGTGTAGAATGGTCAAACTGCAGTTGAATCTCATGAAGACAATGTTCATGAGAAATGGAGTAATTTATGATGTTCCATTTGCTCTCAATGGAACAAACATCTCCAAATGCAGCAGTTATGTGTACAAAAGTGGAGAACTCAACATGACAAATGACCTGGCACCTGAGCTTCGAAGGAGGAAGAGAGCAGTGTGGAACACCTTCAGAGAAGTTGTTAAGAGGACAAAAACATCTAGATTCAGGCACATCTTTTTGACTTCACCCTTCTTCCTGCACTAACATATGCCTCCGAGAACTGGGCCCCTAGGAAAACAGGATAAGAATGCTATTCGGGTATACCAAAGAGGAATCAAAAGAGCTATGCTGGGAATATCATGTCTCACTCAAGTGAGAGAAGGAATCTGGAGTTCTGACCTCTGTCAAGGATCAAGAATCAGGGAAGATGTTTCATCTGCCAAGGCATCGAAAATCAGATGGACTAGACACGTAATGAGATTTAGAGACAACCACTGGACTAGAACTGTTACTTGACTGGATTCCACAGGGCGTCAAAAGACAGCGTGACTGCCGACCTACAAGATGGTCAGACTTCTTTGTCAAAACCCTGAGTGAGTTGTTTGAGGCTCTTCGTGTTCCTGGAGCGAGCAGACGCCATTGGGCTACACTAGCTTGAGACAGGGACGAATGGAGACGCTACTGTCACCCATTCGAACAAATCTATGAACAATGGAATGACAAGTGATACAAGTGATACAGAGAGTGAAGTAACAATACCTCTTAAGAAATAGATTTTCAGTAAAGATATTTCCTGAGACTTCATTAAAAAATTGTTGTTGTTATGGGACTGCATTCAACTATGGTCAGGGCTTCATCCTGGTTCTACACTCAGGAATCACTCCTGGCAGTGCTCAAGAGACTCTGGGATCAAACAAGGATGGACCATAAGCAACCCACTGAATGATCACTCTGGCAGGATATTTTTTTAATGATGAGATTTTATTTAAACACATTATTTTCTAAATCACGGAGGTGCTCATTTAATCAGCTAAAGGCTTTAGGAGGAAACAGGGTTGAACTCATTAGGAAGAGGGAATTCTGCTTTCAAGCAATTCAGATTGGAGCTGCTTCAGATCTTTTGTAGGTCTACAGTCTGCTATCCCATGCTACAGACATATCTGGAGCCAATTCCTAAAAATAAAGATGGGTAAGATGAGTAAGTAGATGTTAGATACATAGATGAAACAATGGGATACATATGCTGATTTCAGTCTTCCCTTATTTAACATTTCAATGGCTTTTCATCCCATTAATGACTCAATCTTTCTCCCACTGCTCTTTTGTCTCTTTGTTTTACTTCTTACCATACAGTGCTTAAATTTGCAACATCTTAGACATACTGATGCCTAGATCCCACTTTCAATGATTGTCATATAGTTGGTCTAATGTACAGACTAGGAGCTGAGATACATGGAAGTTTTCAAAGTGAGGAAACGTTTAGTCAAGGCTCAGAATCACTAGTTTACAACCCAATGAGTCCTGGTCTCTGGTTCATTTACCTCCGTGCACTGTTATGCTATCTTTGTCACACTACCCTTGAGTGATGAGTCATCTATCCCCGGACTTGAAAAAAATATCACTATATGCTGCTTCTACCTAAAACTTAATCCAGTTCGATTTTTACTTCTCAATAAATATTGACCATTTTTACCTCTGGAATAAAAGATGAGCCACCATGTTATCTGTATTAGAGAAAGGATAATATTGGGAAGAGACCAGGTTGTCCTCTAATTTTAGGAGGCAACAAAAGCAAACTCCTCGTTTCTTTTTGATGCAACATTGCTAGCTCTTCCACCCCAGGTGGAGCTATCACATCAGCCATCCATCCTGAAGGCCTATTTTCAATTTTCCTAATGCAGAACAAGGTCAGAGCTCAAAATCTTTACTCTTAACGAAACAGGGTCAAAAGGGCAATAGATATTATTTTTATATCATTCACTTTGAAAAGATGATGATAGAATGAGTTATAATGCACCTTCTTAACACACAGGTTTCCATGGACTGAAGGTCATATTATATATTCTGAAACTTAATGAAGGGCGGTAAAGACTGCTTGTACCTCAGTTACTTCTGTCCCCTAAGCATGGCTTTATTAAGAGTGCTTTTGCTCTTTTTGTATGGTACAGTTCACTTTTATTATCACCTTTAGGATTCTCATTGCTCTTATTTTCATCTTTTCCATTTCTAAGCTACACTCAAATTAAAAACTTTATGCTCAAACTAAT
Organism: Sorex araneus; assembly: GCF_027595985.1. Lineage (NCBI taxonomy): Eukaryota > Metazoa > Chordata > Mammalia > Eulipotyphla > Soricidae > Sorex > Sorex araneus. Next base: position 267,014,623 of record NC_073302.1, on the reverse strand, counting down.
TTTTTATTTGAACTCACACACCAGCCAGATGCATTCTGTCACACTCTGCTAGTATATGCTGTTTGATGTTGTGCATCGTGGTATTTTTTTTTAATTATTCACATATTGAATTTAAATTTATGCAATAATAGGAGATAGAGAATATGCTTTCTTAGTTTGCTTTTTGACCGCTATTTATCCATATCACGTTTTGATTTAAATGGCAAATCTCCAATTTTGAAGTTGCAGCTAGTGCCTGAAATCCAAAGAGAATGAGTGTTGTTATTTTCATTGTTTGGGAAATAAAAATGTACCTCTGATAATTTTTGTCTTTGATTACTGCTTCTTCAAAGGATTTAAGGCAGAAAAAAAGCCTTTGAAATCTTCAGAGATAAGGAGACATGAGAGTTATTCTGTACGCACAGAATAAACAGATGTCTTAGCTTTGCAAACCAAACCTGAAGAATATAATCAGGAGCTTCATCAGCACAGACAGAAATGTATGCACGCATATAGTGCATTATATTTTACTAATATGAAATAGATGGAAAACGTCATTTTTTTCTTGATTGTCTAAGATTAAAATTAGCAGATTGTTAAAATTAACAGTTGCGAAAACTTTATTATTTTTTAAATCTAAGAATGAAAGATACATATGAATGAAAGAGAGAAAAATGGTTCTCTCCTTTGTCATTTTGGATACAAATAAACACAAGTAAAACATACCTATAAAATGCTTGGGAAGTTGAGACCCTAATTGAGAAATTCCAAATTAATAAAAGCCAAATTTCATTCATTTACTCAATGGAGCAAATCGTAATCAAATTTATTCTGAGGCACCCATTGACTTCAGTGAGAGTTTCTGGTATGGAATAATTGTAGAATTAAACTCAATGCTACTAACAGAATAATAATAAAAAAAGACACTAATAGAAAATGCATTTTGTGGCAACTTATGGTCTAAAGTGGATAACCTATTTGGATGTTGAACAAATAGTTGTTCACTGATTTCCAGCAGTACAGAAATGGACCTAATGGTGCAAAGAAACAAATAATCTCTATTCATTATGCTTCATTCTTCCCAAGATAACAATACTTCTTACTTACATACTTATAAGGATAAAAGAGAAAAAAAGAATCACATTGTCTATCAACCAGAATGCTTCTATGTACCAAAAAGAATGGGTACTTTTAGATTAAATCTTAAACGGGGACTCAAATAATAAACTTGCAATTCAAGCATCTAATTAAATATCCCTTTTATTACATTCAAGTCACTTTTTTAAAAACACTGCTAACAGATACATATGTCAGATGCATTCTAATTCTTTGAGGGAAGTAGAGAAGAAGAAAAAAATGTCAACCTACTTAAATACTCAACACTGAGTACAGGGCCTCACTACTTGCTGGACTGAAGTTCTTTTTTTTCTTTTTGGGTCACACCCAGCGATGCACAGGGGTCACTCCTGGCTCTGCACTCAGGAATTATCCCTGGTAGTGCTCAGGGGACCATATGGGATGCTGGGAATTGAACCAGGGTCGGCCTAGTGCAAGGCAAACGCCCTATCTGCTGTGCTATAGCTCCAGCCCCCAAAGACTGAACTTTTAAATGAATCCAAAGATACCTATTTCAAAATATGTTAAAGATGGTGAATGAGATAAAATCTACATTTTCAAAAATGAGCTAGTTGGACTGGTTGAACTCTACAAGAAGAAAACATCCAACCCCATCAAAAAATGGGGCAAAGAAATGAACAGAAACTTTACCAAGGAAGAAATACGAAAGGCCAAAAGGCACATGAAAAAGTGCTCTACATCACTAATCATCAGAGAGATGCAGATCAAAACAACCACGAGATACCACCTCACACCACAGAGACTAGCACACATCCAAAAGAGCAAAAGCAACCGGTGTTGGAGAGGATGTGGGGAGAAAGGGACCCTTCTACACTGCTTGTGGGAATGCCGACTGGTTCAGCCCTTCTGGAAAACAATATGGACGATTCTCAAAAAATTAGATATTGAGCTCCCATTTGACCCAGCAATACCACTGCTGGGAATATATCCCAGAGAGGCAAAAAAGTACAATCGAAACAACATCTGCACATGTATGTTCATCGCAGCACTGTTTACAATAGCCAGAATCTGGAAAAAACCCGAATGCCCTAGAATGGATGACTGGCTGAGGAAACTTTGGTACATATATACAATGGAATACTATGCAGCTGTTAGAAAAAAGGAGGTCATGAATTTTGTATTTAAGTGGTTCAGCATGAAAAGTTTCATGCTGAGTGAAATGAGTCAGAAAGAGAGAGACAGACATAGAAAGATTGCACACATCTATGGTTTATAGAATAACAGAGTGGGAGACTAACACCCAAGAATTGTAGAAATAAGTACCAGGAGGTTGACTCCATGGCTTGGAGGCTGGCCTCACATTCTGGGGAAAGGGCAACTCAGAGAAGGGATCACCAACTATAATGCAGTTGAAGGCCATGTGGAGGAAGGGAGTTGCGGGCTGAATGAGGGCTAGAGACTGAGCACAGTGGCCACTCAACACCTTTATTGCAAACCTCAACAGCTAATTAGAGAGAGAGAACAGAAGGGAATGCCCTGCCACAGTGTCAGGGTGGGGTGGGGGGAGATGGGATTGGGGAGGGTGGGAGGGATGCTGGGTTTACGGGTGGTGGAGAATGGGCACTGGTGAAGGGATGGGTTCCTGAACTTTGTATGAGGGAAGCATAAGCACAAAAGTGTATAAATCTGTAACTGTACCCTCACGGTGATTCACTAATTAAAAATAAATAATTTTTTTTAAATTTTTTTAAAAAATTTTAAAAAATGAGCTAGTTGGAAACCAACTGAATTTTCCCTCAAAAATTGACTTGTAAAAAGGAGAACCTAAAAGAAATGGATGGATTCCTTGATTCCTACAATCTCCCAAGACTGAAGAAAGAAGACCTGGAATACCTGAATAGACCCATTTCCCGTTAAGGAAATTGAAACGGTAATCAAAAACCTCCCCAAAAACAAAAGCCCAGGCCCAGATGGTTTCACTGGCGAATTCTTCCAAACATTTAAAGAAGACCTATTGCCTGTTTTCCTCAAACTTTTCCAGGAAATTGAAAAAACAGGAACTCTCCCAAACAGTTTCTATGTATGAGGGAAGTATAAGCACAAAAGTGTATAAATCTGTAACTGTACCCTCACGGTGATTCTCTAAATAAAAATAAATAAATTAAAAAAAATTGACTTGTAGATGATTAAAACTGTACTAGACAATCATTGGAGAAAACTCGCTCTCACTCTCTCTTATATCACAGATATGTGTGTAATCCTGGCTAATATTCTGTATATCACTGTGATTTTTAATAATAGGTTGTTGAAGTCAAGCACTATTCTCTGTTTTTAATCAGAGAGGAATTAGACATTTAACAAGGAGCAAAGTGAGTTGAGTAAGACCTCACATACCTCATAGGTGGATTTTGACTCCAGTGGTTTTCTCTGATACCAAGTATCAGTTTTCTCTGATACTCTGTTGCCCTTTCTGTCTTGCCCCTGGGTCTCAGTTAGAACAGTGATTACTGGATGGACTGATACTGGGTAGGGCTTTTACCTTGCACATGGCTGACCTGGAATCAATCCTCATTATCCCATAAAGTTCTGCAACTATCACGAGGAGTAATTCTTAAGTGCAGAGCTAGGAGTGACCCCTGAGCATCTCTGGGTATGACCCAAAAAGCAAAAACCAAAAAGCAAACAAACAAACAAAAACCAGTGGTTACTAAACCCATCTGCCATTAATATCACAAAGGGTTCTGAAATTTTCATCTTCTTCTCCCTCTCTAATCCAACACGGAGTATGTAATTTCAAGAGCAAGTGAAAAGATCTATGTGGGAACAGTATTGTGTACACTGATAGGTTGTACGCACAGTAGCACTGTAGCACTGTTGTCGGTTGTTCATCGATTTGCTTGAGCGGGCACCAGCAACGTCTCCATTGTGAGACTTGTTACTGTTTTTGGCATATCGAATATGCCACGGATAGCTTGCCAGGCTCTGCTTTGCGGGTGGGATACTCTCAGTAGCTTGCTGGGCTCTCTGAGAGGAATGGAGGAATCGAACCCAGCTCTGCCAAGTGCAAGGCAAATGCCCTCCCTACTGTGCTATCACTCCAGTATGACTAGTTAAGCTTATTAAACATTTGAGTGTAGGTATTTTCAACCTAATACGTTCATGACTTCTCTTCTGATGTTGGTAGATCAGGAAGACTTTGTATAAACAAAAAGGTTTTTTTTTTTCTTCATTCCCTGAAATAAAACAGCCCAAAGTTAAAATGAGACACTTTATATAAATCAGAACATATTTTTTCTTAAATAAAATTTATTTTATGCTTTTAATTAGGGATAACAAAGAACTTTATATTGTTTATAGTGAAGTGTCACTTGCCTTAAGGGAATAAATAATAATTTTTTAAAATACTTTCTTCAACTTTATAAAAATAAAATGAAATTTTAAAAAATTAATTAAAATACTTTTTCTAATTCAATTTCTTTCCTTTTTTTCCCCCTTCAATTTTTCTTACAACACCAAGATTTACAAAGTTGTTTCAGACATAAAATTGTCCAACTCCAATCCTACAACATGCATCTTGTCATCCTCTCTCCACGGTCCTCACCCTATTCCCTTGGCAGGCATATAACACATTTATTTATATTACTTGTTCCAACAAAACATAAAGGAATGACAAAGAGAACTATCAGGGAAAATATCAATAAAAGTCAATATGTGATTATTGATTGTCAGATGATTTTAACCAATAAAAATAATTTTCATTACTGAAAAGGTGTGAAACCCCTTAGCAGGTTAGGAGTAAACATGCCTTTCTTTATTGATCAGAGGGCAGCCATATGCACAGTTATGAGTTCCATGCTCAATGCCACGTGTTGGAAAGTTTCTTTTCCTTTACACAAGCACTTTTAACACTACTTGCAAAACAGGTTTCAGGGCCACGAATTCCCTAAGCTGTTCCCTGTCCATGAAGCTCCTTATAGTTCCTCCAAATCTAAACAATAACAGAGCAGGATTGAGCATTCGTGGTGAGGTGTTCATTTTGTTGAGTTTTTCTACTATATTCCCCCAGACTCTCCTGGCTCTCGGTTTCATTTGATATATCTGCTGCATCCATCTTAGGGACTTTGATTTGTATATGAGTTCCTTTTTGGGTCTTGCTGCTTTCAATGCTTTCTCTGTCTTTCGATTTTGGATTTTCAGTAGAACGTGTCTTGGAGTTTTCCTAGTTCAGTCTATTTTTGCTGGGACCTTTTAGTCCTCTTGGATCTCAGTGCCTTTATCCTTAATTTATCTCAATTAAGATTTTGGGGGGCTGGAGTGATAGCACAGTGGGTAGGGCGTTTGCCTTGCACGCGACCGACCCGGGTTCGATTCCCAGCATCCCATATGGTACCCTGAGCACCTCCAGGAGTAATTCCTGAGTGCAGAGCCAGGAATAACCCCTGTGCATCGCCGGATGTGACCCAAAAAGCAAAAAAAAAAAAAAAGATTTTGGGAAAATCTTAATCAATGATTTCTTTAACTATTTCTTCATCAGTTTCCTTCCTGTTCTTCAGGGACTTTGTTGATTCTTACATTGTTCCTCTTGAACTCATGCCCTAGTTTTCTAGTATGCTGTTAATTGATCCAGATGTCAACTCAACTCAGTGCTTCTTACTTGGGAGGAATAAGTTGGATCCCCAGCACTTTATGCTCCCCCCAGGACCCCAGAAGTGGACCCTAAAACATAGAGCCAGGAGTCCTCAAGCACTACAGGGTGTGTTCATAAAGCCAAAAGGCAAATTAAAATAAAATTTGTGTTAGCTTGGTTTAAACTTTGTTACCCATTGTGAGACTTGTTGTTACTGTTTATGGCATAACTAATACGCCACGGGGAGCTTGCCAGGCTCTGCCGTGGAAACAGGAGCCTCTCAGTAGCTTGCCGGGCTCTCCAAGAGGGGTGGAGGAATCAAACCCGGGTCGGCCTCATGCAAGCCCCTTGTGCTATCGCTCCAGCACTTTTTATAATTCTAGTTTTCTAAAACCTAGGAACTTAAATTGTTTTTCTAAGAACTAGTACTGATAGTTTTCCTAGTCCTGAATTTACTCATTTTAACTATCATTGCCAAACACTGCATTGTATTCAGATTTGGCCCCTCACATTGGCAAACTTTTCTTCTCAAGAGAAATGCATCTTCATCACAAGTAATCTGTGAAAAGTCCAATTCCCCCTCCCCCCAATTCTTTCCCAAGGGGTAGGACTCGATCTTTCAATTGTCTTTGTGGAATTTATAAAAATGGGGCTTCAAACTATGCTCATGTGAATTTACAATTTGTCTTTTTTGAGATATGAGTCCACATATTGAAGGGAGAAGTTTTCTGTCACGTCTCTTGGATGCTACATTGTCTATTTTTTTTTCTAGCAAGTCAGCAGCTCCTGTGCTGGATCCGTTCACTTCCCAATATTTCTTATCATCCTCATTTTCCCTCAACTTCATTCGAGCTGGTACCAAGTTTCCTTATGGACGTTTTTTTCTATACAACCTAACACTTTACATAAACTCACTAGAACTGGCATCAAGTACCTTTAAGGACGTTTCTAACCCTCAATGTAAATCCACTAAGGATTTCTGCAAAGATTTTGGTCTCTGCCAAATGGTTTATTCAAAAGTCCTCTTCCCTAAAGACTCTAGCTGCTTCATCTACTCCCTTCTGAGACCTTTCTCTCCTGAGCTCAGGAGTTCTCCTGGCTACAGTTTTCTTCTGATGGTCAGATAATTGTCCACTAGCTGGAATAGGATAATTCTCTTAATTTTATTGCTTGTTTTTCTTCTGTGAGGGACTAAAACTCTGTATTTTTTTTTTGATGCAAACTTGAAGCTTTGACTTTATTTCTCTATACTTTAATATATTTACTAACAGAAGTTTAGTCTAGCATCAGTTAATCGAAGTTAGAAGCAGTAGCTAAGCAAATGCATTCTTGGGTTAAAAAAATTAATCTATTGGAACTCCATTATTCTTAGGTATAAAAAGAATAAGTTTGCCTCCAAGTGACCTTTTGAAATTCCTCGTTGAAATGAAATGAATGTTTTAGAATTCATTCAAGTATGAAGATGTCAGCTAGATATTTTAGTGAATCTCTGCCAAGTGCTGAGATTTTCAAATTATTGGGTCTTACTTTAAGTGAGAATTTCTAGCTACTAGGACATAAATGTGTGTTTTCCTCAATATCTTCTTGATAGTAATAAATATTGCACATTCATATACATCCATCTAGCAATATAAGTTGGTTTTCTGCATTTCTGTTTTTAATGTATATGTACCACATACTCACACACACACACACACAACCCACAAACTTAGCACTGTAGCACTGTTCTCCCGTTGTTCATCGATTTGCTCGAGTGGTCACCAGTAACATCACCATTGTGAGACTTGTGACTGTTTTTGGCATATCGAATATGCCACAGGGAGCTTGCCAGGCTCTGCCATGTACATGGGATACTCTCGGTAGCTTGCCAGGCTCTCTAAGAGGGACAGAGGAATCGAGCCCGGGTCACTGTGTGCAAGACAAACGCCCACTGTGCTATCGCTCCAGCACATTTTATAATTCTACTTTTCTAAAACCTACAAACTTACTGTTTTTCTAAAAACTAGTACTGATTGTTTTCCTAGTCCTGAATTTACTCATTTTAACTTTATCATTCTAAAACACTGCATTGTATTCAGATTTCGTCCCTCAAATTGGCAAACTTTTCTTCTCAAGATAAATGCTGCTTCATTACAAGTAATGGCAAATCCAAATACTATCTTTCTTATTAAAGCATATTTTTTGACTCAGATTTATCACAACCCCAGCTTTATTCCTTATTGACGGTCTCATGTCTTGGTGCTCTGCCTTTTTTATTTTCAATATCAATTTTGTTTTCAAGCTGCCTTCCATCACAGTAACAAATATTTGCCAGTAGCAATCAGGGCTATATTTCTTTGTTTTTTGGGTTATATTTTTTGAGTGGGGGCTGGGTCACCCCCAGTGATAATCAGGAATTACTCCTGCCCCTGCACTCAGAAATTACTCCTGGAGGTGTCTGGAGCACCATATGGGATGCCAGGGGTTGAACCCAGCTCAGCTGTGTGCAAAGCAAATGCCTTCCCTGCTGTCATATTGCTCCAGTCCCTCCAGAGTTATATTTTCATCTGTCTGTATATATCCAAAAAGAGAACTATCACAAAAAGTAAGTTCGTTCTTAAAACATCATTATTTCACACTAAAGATACACCAGAGGTTATTGCCTGCTTTGAACACAATGAATAACAGTCTTTAACTTGTGTTGTTAAGAACTTGTCCCTTTTTAAAAAATATTTACACAGGGGCTGGAGTGATAGCACTGCGGGTAGAGCATTTGCCTTGCACGCAGCTGACACAGGTTCGATTCCCAGCATCCCATATGGTCCCCCGAGCATCGCCAGGAGTAATTCCTGAGTGAATGAGCCAGGAGTAACCCCTGTGCATCTTAGGTGTGACCCCCAAAAAATATTTACACAGATGAATAGTAAAAGTCCTCTAAGAATACTTTGCATAAACTATTTTGGAGGTTTTGATGAGATTGACTATTTTGTCAAAAGTTTCTGATAAAAATTCCTAGAAAAGGTTAATTTGAAACTATTCAATTCTGAAATAAACTCATCAAGGCTAAAGATTTTAATCCTAAACTCAAATTACAGCATGTGAGGTCATGTGAAAATAGTTACAATTTATTGGTGTCCTCTAAGATGGGCATATTATGACATTTGATGTTCCACATGAGGATTAGAAATATGTTTAGAAGTTTAGTAATGTTTATGTATATTTGAGCATAAAATGGTGTTCATTATTGTATAGTTATACAGCATGAATACTGTTGAAAATATAATTTCATTTATTTCACTATTCTATGGTAATTTCATTATTTATGTTTGTAAACAATTTCAAAATATACCATGTATGCATAATCAAACCCAAAAATAGGAGAAATGATCATGAATAACATTAACTTGTACTTTTCTTTTACTTCTTTACTCAGAAGTTAAACTAGCAACTTGCAGAGTTTCAGCATATGAAGCGCATTTCTGGTCTTCTTTTAATTTCTTTTTATTTTTACTGATATTATGAGGTTTATATACTATTGATGATGGTTTCTCACGCACATAATTTCAACGTAATTCCACCCATCACAATCATTCTAGTTTTACCTCCTTCTCCAAGGACGCCAAATACTCCTTGAGAGTTCCCCCTTCTAATTCAGTTGTGTGGATCACTTCTCCTTTTTGGTTGCCTTTGGTCCTTTGCTGCTACCTTGTTGTGTTTCTTTAAGTCCCACACATAAGAGACATCAATCTTTATATATTCCTTTTCCTTCTGGCTGTCTTAAATCAGGATCTTATCCTCTAGTTCCATCCATGTTGCCACAGATTGCATGACTTTGTTCCTTCTTGGAGATGCACAATATCCCACTGTGCATGTGTACCACACTCCCATTCATCTGTAATTGGATACTTGGGTTGTTTTCATATTTTGGCTATCGTTCCAAGCACTGCGATGAATATAGGCATGTATATATCATCTCAAATAAATATTTTTCCAATTTTAAAATAAATGTCAAGAAGTAATATTGCTAGATTCTATGGTAATTCAATTCCTATTTTGAGATAGATTTTCATATTTTTTCCACAAAGGCTGGACTAGACAAAATTCCCACCTCATCCCACCATGTCCATTGAAGGTTCTTTTCTCTCCGTCCATAACCTTGCCAACAGTTTCCAGACTTTTGCATTGGTGCCATTCTCACTGGCATGAGACAATATATTATTGTTGTTTTGATTTGCATTTCCCTAATCATGAATTAGGTAATGAGTATTTGTTCTCTTACTTTTTTTACCATCCATATGTCTCCTTTATTAAAGTACTGTTCATTCCTTACCCCTTTTGTGGATGGGTACATTGGATTTTTTGTTGTGGATTTTTGTGATACATATAAAGATACATCTTTATATGTATATATAATATACATATTATACATCTTATATACATATTATATATATCTTTAGAGGTATATTTATATAATATTTACTTATATACATATAATATGTATATGAAATATACATATTATACATCTTATATGCATATTATATACATCTTTATATACATATTATATACATATTTATATGTACCTTTAATATGGGCCGTTTATCTGATGCATTGTGTGCAACTTTTTTCGCATTCAGTACGATTTCTTTATATTAGAACTTGAGTTTCTTCCAGTGAAGACTCTACCAAAAGACACTTGTAAATAATAAATACAGTAGGATTTACAAAATTAATACACAAAATCAGTGGCATAGCATTGTTATACACAAATAGTGAACTAGAAGAAAAATAAATGGGAAAAACTACCCTCTTCAAAACAGTGCCCCAATCATCAAGTATCTAGGAATCACCTTAACAAAGGAGAGAAAGACTTATGCAATGAAATCTATAAATCACTGCTTAGAGAAATGGAAGACACCAGTAAATATTCCTCTTCATAAATTGGACGTATCAAAATTGTTAAAATGACCATTTTAAGCAAAGTACTATACAGATTTAGTGCAATACTCTTTAAAATTAGAATGACGTTTTTCAAAGTCATAAAATAAACCCTACTAAAATTTGTATGATGCTATTAAGCTCCTTTAGTGAACAAAGAAATCTTCAGAAAACAGATGATGGGAGGATTTATATGCCCCAATTGCAAACTATATTACAAAATTAAAATAATAAAAATCCTATGGTACTAGAATAAAGATAGGTCTACAGACCAATGGAACAGAATTGAGAATCCTGACTTAAACCCATAGATTTATGGTCAGTTAATCTATGAAAAAGGAGTTAAGTATGTGAAATGAAGCAAATAAAATCTTTTCAACAAATGGTCTTGTAGAAACTGGATAGTCACAGATTTTTTAAAAAAAAGAAAGAAATTAAAACCATACCTCACACCCTTCAGAAAAGTAAATTCAAAGTGAATTAATGAGTTTGAGATTACACCAGAGTCTACAAAAACACATTGAAGGAAACATTGGCAGAATTCTTCAGGAAATTGACTGCAGTGGAATCTTTAATGAGATGACCACAGTGGCAAAGACAACAAAAACAAAAATAAACAAAAGGGACTATACCAAATTATAAAGCTATTTCTGGTCTCCATGAGCATTGTTGTAAATAATGGCATTTATGCTGAAATTTCCCAGCACCCAGTGGTAATCCTGCTATTTGTCTTATTGTTTATACAATAACAAGAACAGTTTTGTGCTTTTCATGAAAAAACAGTCTATTGAACATACTAATCACTCATCTCTGTCAAATTAGGTACATTTCCAATTTTCTTTTTTGTAATTTTATTTGGGGCACTGGAGTTTACAAAATTGTTAATTTGGAATGAATTAGGGTTTAATGCTTAGAACATGCCAGCACTACCCCCTCCACCCGAGAGTCCAATTCCCCCCCACCATTATCTCAGTGTTCTCCGCCCACCCATTACTCACCCAGCCCTTGCCGACACTGGTAAGTTTCCTCCTGAAGTTCAATTCTCTGTTTCTATTGCACTGTAAAATTTGTTATTCCTTGCTATGTTTCATCATATTCTTCATATGAGAAAGATTTCTCCTTTCTCCTCGTGACCCTCATTCTGAACATGATACTCTCCAGATCTACCTACATAGCAGCAGATGACATCATTTCATTTTTTCTTAAAGTCAAGTAGTATTATCCAGTCATCTGTTCTTGGGTACTTGTGTTCTTTCCATCTTTTGGCAATTGTGAGTATCGTTGCAATTAACATAGGAGTGCAAATGACTTTTCTGAATTTTAGAATTTTGGGAAAGAAGTAGAATTGCTGTTAATGCAGAAGCTCAATTCCTACTTTTTTGGAGACATACCCATATTATTTCCAAGGGCCAGGACCAGTTGACATTCTCACCAGCAATGAATTGATTATTTTTGTTCCTTGTGTGCTAGTCTCACTGGTGTAAGAAAATATCCCATTGCTGTTGTATTTGCATTTACCTTATGACAAATGATGCAAAGTAGTTTTTCATATGCCTTCTGGCCATCTCTGTCTTCTTTGAGGAAATCTGTGTTCATCTATTGCTTCCATTTTGTAGTAGATTTCGTTGTTTTATTTCCTGTAAAGTTCTACAGTGCTTTACAGATTTTGGGGAACTAAACATTTATCAGATGAGTGTTGGGAAAATATTCTCTGCCAGTCTGTGTGTTGTCTTTGTATTTTGGTTGCTTCTTTGAAGAGCAGTTATCAGAAGTTGGTGCAAGCATCACAGGAATGTAGATTCTGGGCATTTTCATCCTCTCTTAAGAGGGTTCTGCTTTTCTAAACTGTCTTTTCTATCTAATATAAAACAATCTAGGACCAGAGAGGCAGTAGAGATGATATGGTCATTGATTTGCAACAATTGACTGTGATTTGGATTCCCAGAACCACATACAGTCCCAAACCAGGGTGACTCCTGAGCACTTAGCAAGAAATAGGCCCTGAGCATTGCCAGGTGTGGCCCAAATATTACCCATCACCATATTGCCAAATAAAGTACAGGTTGCAAGTTAAAATGAAATGTGGATTTAAAAGATACATAAAGAATACATAAAGATACATAGAGAATAAAATAGTTTGTAAGTGCACACACACATATATACACATAAGTTTATATTAAAAAATCTTTTGAAATACACATTTTTAAGAAGTGTACCTAGGATATTATTTAAAACTTTTATTATCCATGCAAACTAGTTGAACCTTGTACATCAATAATACCTGATTCAAATTTTGGTAAGATAAATTCATTTGTGCTTTTAAGTATTTTCTGTAGCAAGTCATGACAGAAGTACCACAAGCTCAACTCTCCTTGTTCAGTGCATGCAAAGCTTGGAATTGAGAAAATCTAAGAAAAATAAACAGAATGTTTATTGCATGTGCAAACAACACCACACAGCGTTTATTCTTCCAGACATTTTCAGAGTGGGATATGGAAGAGTCATCAGGCTTGTTTCAGTCACTCCATGTCCTGAAGAGTATTTGGCTTTGTTCTTTCATTCCCAAGCTACAGTGAATCTAGCTTGCTTCTCTCATAGTTTGGGATCTTCCCCAAAAGTAGTTACTTTTTCTGTTGATAACTACTGCCAAAATCAGCAATAAAATCTGAAATATGTGCTATTTTAATATTTTTCCATTTGGAAAATCACTGTCATTGTATCACTGTGATCCTGTTGTACATCAATTTGCTCCAGCAGGCACCAGTAATGTCTCCATTCGTCCTAGCTCTGAGATTTTAGCAGCCTCTCTTTACTCGTCCTTCCCAACGGTGCAGCAATGGAGGCTCTTTCAGGGTCAGGGGAATGAGACCCATCATTGTTACTGTTTTTGGCATATCGAATATGCCACAAGGAGCTTGCCAGGTTCTGCTGTGCAGGCAGGATACTCTTAGAAGTGAATAAATAACATAAAAATGTTGTAATATATTCATATACACTGGATGTTTATTTATGTGGACTTTGCATGTGTACATGCATACACTCATATGTGTGTGTTTGTGCTTGAGTATGTATGTGTGTATATTTGTGTGTGTTAAGAACTAACCACTAGTTTTTGTGTAAGGGAATGTTTCCAAATAAATATGCATATAAATTCCTATTTATTGAATGTGTAGCTATTATAGCAACATAAAAAATCAATGTTTGTCCAATTATTTTCTGCAAGCAGCATCATGCATTGCTGCATAGTTTCTCATTAGATTAAATCAAACTGTTCTTAAATACCATTTTACCAGCTGTTACTGGATAAAGGGTGAACAGAACAGTTTGTAGCAGCAAATATGTAGCTTTCTGGCAAGTGTCCTTGCCAACATTGCTACCAGCTGTGTATATTGTTTATTTAAAAAAGGCAAATGTCCTCAGTGGTTTTTCTTAAATTTTATTGAAGTGTGGGGTTTGTTTCCAGAATAATTTTATGTGTTTCTTAGGGGGGAAATGTTGCCAAAACCTGTAAAATAAGTGAAATTCAAATCATAATTGCAAGTATTTGGGGCTTTAACTTATAATAAAATGCAAAAAATAAGTTACTAAATGTATCAAAATGCACTCAAGTAGATTTCAGAATTCCTCTAAGCAGATTTTTACATACCAGTCTTTAAAACCTATTCTAAACTTGTACGCTAACCTAGGATCTAATTGAATAATTAAATGTCAAAGCTTCTCAAACATTGTCCCAATGTATTACTGAAAGGATGTTCTGCCTGACTTTCTGCACTATGTTCAAATTTCAAATAATTTTCTTAACCTTAAATCATCAAATAATTCCTCTTTCCTCCAGAAAAGGAAATTCTGAAAAGTCTTACCCAAGATCATAGGACTTATTATAGAACTTATTATGTGATCACAAGATGACACAAATTCCAAGAGTACTATTTATATTATGTAAATGAAGCTTTATTCCTGAAAGTTTAGGCTGCGACATCTGACTTCAATTCCAACTTACTTTGTCCATATCTTGCTGGACAAGAAATATTTTATGTTGTATCGCAGAAAAGAAATAAAAGTTTTAATAATCTAAACTAAAACAAAACTGAAATTTTAATATTGATTTTTAATAAAAATAATGAGTACTTATATTTTAAATTATTTGTTAAAGAAATGTTTTTGGATGGGTCATCTTATTTAGATATCTATTAGATGACATAAAAGAATATTTGCACACTTTATCATCCAAGTGGGATGATATCTTGTCATCTATCTTTTCCCTTTATGAAATATATGTGCACATATGTATGCATTTATTTATACAAATATATATAATTTATTATTTTAGGAAGTAAAATAAAGTGTTTGCCTAAACCTGAAATGGTAGTTAGTGTGCATTCTCTCCATGCCTCTTTCTCAGCTTAATCCTTCAATTCTTTTCCTACATATTGAAATGACTATGGTTCATTCTATTACTACCTACCCAAACTTCAAGTTAAACCATTCTGATTATGAAATCCGGTATTGATTTTTTTTTAAGGAAACTGAAACAAAGAGAATAACTTTTGCTCTAGTTACCGTGTACTTGATGCAATAGAATTAAATCTTCTCATTGTTCATTGTCAATGCTAACATTTTGCCATTTTAGTTTTAATAAGTTAGGCTACTTTTATCTAGATTCAGTTTGTAATTCTCTGAGCTGTCTATGTCTGTGCATCAAATTCCTTTTCAGTTTGGGGGATTTCTTGGTTAAGAATTGATATGAAATAGAATTGAGCAGTGACTCGAATGGAGATGTATATAGATGTTCTTCTTCACTGGAGTCACTACAATTCTGAAAGTTTTCTGTCAGCTTGTTGTATCAACTGCCTTACCTACCAAACTCCCATTTAGAAAATTGTATATAAAACTGATGATAAACACTAGAGTGACTAGAAATACTACTTCAAGAGTCAGAGTAATGACTAGAGCATAGTACTGCAGCATTTGCCTTACACACAGCCACTGCAGGTTCGATCTCCTGCATCCCATATAGTTCCTAAAGCACTACCAGGAGTAATTTCTGAGTGTAGAGCCAGGAGTAACCACTGAGCATTGCTGGGTGTGACACAAAACTTTTAAAAAAAAGAGTTAGAGTAATAACATCAACAGTGTGCTCCATGTGGCTATTGACAAGTTCATATTGGACCATTGGTAATATTTGATCTCCTCAAAAACTATGCTTTTTAGAGATTGTTCTAACTAGTAATTTCCACCCCCTTCCCTTCGGGGTTAAAATTCTTTAGTAGTTTTGAAATAGTTCCTCAGAATTGTACTTAAGTTTCCAGTTTCTATGTTTTCATCACAAATATTCAACTTCTTTCTACAGCTCTTGAACAAATACTAGACAAAAAATTTCCACCTATACCCCTTCGTTAAGTATAGAACACAAGAAGGCTGTTATTTGTGTCAAATTATTCTTTGAGAAAATGATAACCAAGAACTCCCCTAAACTGAAAAGTAGTTCAATGTGCAAATCTAGGGAGCTAGGAGAATTACTAACCAAATCTAGACAAAAGTAGTCTAACGTATTGTAACCAAAATGGCAAAATGCAAAGTTGGACAAAGAATTCTTAGAACAAGTAGAAAAAGCAGAGTCAAATGTGAAGAAGACCACTTATGACTACTGTCAACAGTTCTTTCCCCCTAGAAGCTCAATAAGCTAGAGGGAGTATCTTCATACACATAAAATACTGAATGAAAAAAGATCTTCAATCAAGAATACTCTGCATTAGGTTATCACTTTGACTTGAAGAAGAAAAAATGAGATTTCATACAAAAAAACAGATACATGAATTGAAATGCATAAAGGAAAAAAAGAAACTCCACTGAAAGCAGGAAGATATGTAAAAATCATAAAATTCATGAGAGAAGAGCAATAATGGGGACTCGATTTACTATTCTTACCTTGTTCTTATCATTTTGTAAAACTTTGAGAATTAAAAAGATTCAGATATTGTATCTTTTAGCTATAAATTACTACTTGGCTCTTTAAAAGTATTTTTTCTATTGAGATGTCATATATATTAGTTTTTATGATATTTTCCATCAAATTATTGAACACAATTATAACATAGGTCTAATATAATTTTTTCAAGTCAACCTTTGACTCAAATTGAGGTGTGTCTATATCTATTTCCTTTTGGCTGAATTATTTTGAATTGTATGTCAGATAATTTATATAATTCTATTTAGAGTCCAGAGATGTATTTTATTTCTTCAGAAACTGTTGCTGCTTTATTTCCCTATTTCCAGATTTTAAGTTTATTTCACCTAGTTTACAAAGTCCATACCATGAGTTGTAGTTCAAATTTTTGCTCATTTGTTTTTGCCTTCTTAAAGTGTTTGATTTTCCCACCCCCTACATGTGTGATTTGGGGATTAGTAAAGTAGTTAGGCATCATTCATATTAAATTTGCTTATACTTTCCATAATCCTTGCTTTTAACTAACTACTAATGTATATTAATTTTTTAACTAGTTCTACCCAACTTAGGAGTTTTGAAGGTCAAGATGTTAGTTTTTCAATGGGAGTTTTAATGATGGCCTGCCTAAATGTATCCTATCCTCAGGTCAGAGACTGTAAAATAAAAAGTCAATCCTGTTTAACTTTCTAAGTGATGACATCCTTCCAAAATTTTCATTAATGTGAACTATGAGCTACAATGACTTCAGTAACTATAATTATGAGATTATTTTTAATTTTTTATTTGTTCTTCAAGAGAGCTAATGCAATATGAACATTTCCACCATTAAAATGACACTTTCAAGTGAAATAAAAATCTATATTTATAATGTGTAAGAATTCCCATAACCTGACATATATCTCCCACATCATACTTTGCTCCAGTCTACCCATTGGTCATAATTCACCAACCACACTTGTCTTTCATAAACACCCAGACTCTTCCTGTAATGTTAACTTAATTAATTTTGTCTGATTAATATTTTTATTTGAGGTCTTTATTAACATATTTAGTTATTCTCATTAGTATACCATTTAACATGTAAAAATAACTCTAATTTTTGTAAATAAATGATGTAAATAAATGTTTATATATTGCAAATTAAAATTCACTATTGGCATTCTTGTTTTTGTTTTCCTTTTTGGGTCACACCTAGCGATGCTCAGGGGTTATTCTTGGCTTTGCACTCAGGAATTACTCCTGGCGGTGCTCAGGGGACCATATGGGATGCCGGGGATCGAACCTGGGTCGGCCATGTGCAAGGCAAACGCCCTACCCACTGTGCTATCGCTCCAGCTCCCATCACTATTGGTATTCTTAAGGATCTCAGTGGAACTTATTTGTAATTTATTTCGGTTGATAGGTTCATTTTATGGGGGGAGCCAATACAAATATTCACAGAAATCTCTGGATTTTCTTTTGTTTGTTCAGCATATGTGAAAAACTTACTAAAGTCCCTCCTAATACAATTTTGTATCACAGAGACAAAGAATTTAGACATATACTAAATAGTCAGTATTTATTCTCATATTCTGAAGTGACACTAATTAGATTTGTACATGACTTCCTTTGAGTTGACCTTAATCTAATTTTCTTCCCAAAATGTTTGTAGACTTTTTTGAAACATTACATCTTTCCATATATAATTTTCTCACTTAGGAAAACAAGCGGAACATTGAAAACTAGGAAATGACCTCGTGTAGTGGAGGAAAGCTAAATATTCTATTTTGGGATAATAAATGAACGGAGAAAAATGAAAAAGGGCAGAATAAACATTTCATTTGACAATCTGTCACATACAAACGAGAGCAGGAATGCTGTGGTGAACAGACCCGCTGTTATAGAAAAACTCACTATGTATAGGAAAAGCAATAATTTCTCCTGAAATGCTCTTGCTTTTGTTTGTCCTCTGAAAACACAATTCTCTACAAATATATAGCTATAGAACATGCAAGCCTGAATTGGGGGAGGAGGGGATGAAGATAGAGCCATTTTAAAATCAAATGTATAAATTTAATTTACCAATGAAGAATGTGAGAAATATGTACAAATACTATAAAATTTTGTTTTTGTCCCTTTAAGATAATATGAGTTTTCAGCTTTCTTTTGAAGTAAGTATAATAGAAAGGCTTCTTTTATTCTCCCAAACCATTTTAAAATGAAATTGAAATATCAAATCAACTTTCTCCATATGGAAATATCCAAATTCATCTATCCTTTTAAAAACTGTTTCATTTTTCAAGAAAAATCTCTCCTGTGAAAATTTAAATGTTTGAATCAATACTATCCAAATATATATACATATATATGCATATATATATATATGAGATCCTTTTAGGCCTTTGAACCCGTGTCCCACTCAGCAAAACTTTATTTTCTTTAGACTTTCTCTCACACTCATTTACTTTAACAACTTAGCAACTTCTTCAAAATAACTGCCTAAAATTTGTGCCTGTTAGTTTATTCTGATAACTGAATTATCAGGAATTATTACTTTGCTTTGTATCTACTTACACACATCTAAAAGAAGTCTTCACTTTTCTTTACAAAGGCACTCAATATCATTAAACATCAGTTTCTTCACCTGCAAACTCAAATACTAAAGTATAGTATAGAAATTGATTGGTATTAATACTAATAGTTGTATTACTCAGGCTTCTCCAGAGGTGAAGATTATATAGGATTGAGAATAGATTAGATAGGTAGAAGAGAAGGCAAATAGAAATGCAGATGACATTTATTGAAGTAATTGGCTAATAAAATTATTGAAGCTGAGGAGACCATGGCATCTGCCTGGAATTGGTAAACCAGATGACCTTTGTTATCATTTGGACTGAGTTTCAAAAAACTGAGACTTTAGAATTATTAGTGAAAATCCGTTCTAAATTCAAAATTCTAAGAACCAGGAACATTGGTTATCAATAGCAAAAGAAGATGAATGTCTCAGTTCAAGCAGAAAGGGTTAGACAAACCAACAGACAGAATTAACTTTCCTTCACGTTTTGCTCTGTTCAGGTATTCAACGGATTGAATGACGGCCAACCGCCTTAGAGGGGATGTGCATCCACCTCTTTTTAAGTCTACCAATGCAAAGGCTAATTTCTCCCAGAAACACTTTGCAGACTAACTTTGAGCTAATGTTTTAGCTACTGGACATAAAATTAACACATAAAATTAACTCTGCAAATATTGAATGCCTTATGTGCCAATGCTATCTTCTTTGAAACCTATGGAATAGTCCCATAGTTAAAGGTCTGGACTCATTCTAGACTCAAGATTCCTCATTTTAATTTGACCAATTAATCCCTCCCATTATAAGTATTCAGTCATGTGCATTTCTTTCATCTCTTTGTGCATAGATTTCCTTTTTGTAAGGTGGAATACCATTGAGGTATTAGAGGATTGAATGAGTTATTAGTGGAACTCACTGGTGTTTGTTAAATGTTTGTTAAATAGAAAGATTCTCATATAGATACAGCACTTCACATATCAAACCATTATGAAATACTTAGAGTAAATATTAAATCAATCATTATTAATATTTTGGGAGTTTGTATAGTTTTATTTTTTATTTAACCATTTTGATGGGGTTGGAAACTGAAAGTTACTAAAGAAAGAATAAAACTCTATTTACAGCTCTGCCTTTGCCTGGCCATCTTTCTCCCTCATTCCATAAGAGGAACTGATTATTTCTACAATAGTTAAATATAGCATGGGTGGGTGTATATAAAAAGAAGGGGAATTTTCTGGAGATAAGAGAATGGGTAAAATCTTGCTAAATAATTTAGAAAATTTTGCTATTTTCTTTTTCCACAGACTTTCTAGCTCAGACATTATAGAGAGAAAATACAGTTGCAAATATGTGACCTCTTGTACCATTTCAATGATAACCTTGGAGGTCACAATACATAGTTCGAGAAACACCAGTTTAAGCTATATTTTCTCAGCTTGTTGATGAGTATGTCATAGGGTACAAAATCAAAGGCCATCCCGAGGTTGAGATGCAGTGCCTTTATTGCTTTTCTGCTATTTGCTATGTGCCCTGCTCTGTCAGCAAAGTCTATTACATTGGTCTTTGGTAATTTGCTCTTCTAACTCATGTTAGTTATTACTTTGCAATCTTAATGCCTGCAAATTGATTTTATGTTGATAAATCCCAACATTTTAACATATTCCAAAGTGAGCATGTATCAGCCTATAATTTCTAGCATAACAAACATTTAAAACAAATGTTTATGGAGATCTTTCACTTCCGTTAAGCATCTTACATCTTCTATAAGTTCTCAGGATAACTCAGTCAATTTATTATTACACTGCAAGGCGATTGTCATCAGCCCTGCTGAGATAAGCACATACAAGTATTCTAGGTGATTACACTTTACAGCTTGCATTTCATCTTGTTAGCCTTCCTTTTATCTCTTTCTCTTTATCCCCACCTTTCCACCTTGTGGGATTTCACTTTCTATACAAGTGAAAATAAAGGCCATGTGAAAAATTACTTGCAAAGGACTTTCTTGAATTTTCTATCACTCCCATTTAGATTACTACATCTTTCTCATGTCAAGTTCACTAAGCAGTGCTACTCCTCTCAGCACTACTGTAAAGGCAAATTAACAGTACTAGACAGATCAAGGTACAAGGTAGATTTGAATCTCCTTCCTTTATAAGCTTTGGTCTGTAACTATATATGTATGTATATATGTGATTGTGAGTATTTCAGAGGGGAACTCCACACATACACTCAACTGAAACAAAAAAGTTTAAATAATAACTCTGATATATTTATAAGAAATTATTTTATTTAGATGCTATTTCAATATAAAAATATGGATCCAGAGTTGCAACTTATGGCTTGAAGAACCCTACTACAAAGTGACCTGAACCAAATGAATAAACAGTAGAACAAAAATGAACTTGTCTAGAGCAAATCAGATACAAGGCTGTAAATTCATATGTGTGTGGCAATTGCATGTGATAGTAAACTCCCAATTAATGGTATTAATTTCTTTCTGTATTATAGGGCCACCCCCAGCAGTTCTGGGGCATTGGGACAGGGGTCATTCACAGGGATGCAATACTTTTCAGCTTAGGGAAATGCCTCAGAGTTTCATTTTGGTGATGCTTAGTGGCCAATAGAAATATACCCCAAAACACTAGAATTTTCACACATGCCAAGAACATGATCTATTACTTGAACTAGCTCTCTAGCACTGGGTTATTAATTGTTTTTAAGTAAGATGCAGTGTTTCCAAATGTGTGTTAGTCAGCATAGCATGGTATTTGGCCATTAGATACAATCACCACGGTAAAGTTCTATTTATGTAGTTATGGCCACTTCTAAAGTTATCCTCTGGTTTAAGGAACACAGAGAATTAAAAAAATCTACCCTCTTCATAAATTTTTGTGATGATTTTTTAGGCATTTAGAGAGTACAGAGTAGGGTTAATCTTTGCAAAGTTTGGTGTCAAAATCTACAATTTTACTTTTGCTGTTGACCAAATAAAGAAACAATTCAATCCTGCTTCACTGAGTCTAATGATAGTATTTACTCTCTTCTTTAAAAAAAATAAGTTGCACTTAAATCTTAGGAAAATTATATTTATATTACTTGTAAATTCTGTGTAATATGTGCCTCAGAGACCAGGGCCCTAAGAAAAAAGGATGAGAATGCTATTCGGATATCCCAAAGAGGAATCAAAAGAGCTATTCTTGGAGTATCACATTCCACCCAAGTGAGAGAAGGAATCTGGAGTTCTGGCCTCTGTCGACAATCAAGAGTCAGGGACACTGTCTCGTTTGTCAAGGCATAAAAAATCAGGTGGGCTGGACACATAATGTGATTCAGAGACGACCACTGGACTAGAGTTATTACCGACTGGATTCCACAGGATGTCAAAAGACCTCGTGGCTGCCTACCTACAAGATGGTCAGACTTCATCACCAAGTCCCTGAATAAACAGTTTGAGGCTCTTCATGTTCCTTGAGCGAGCAGACACCACTGGGCTACACTAGCATGTGACAGGGGTGAATGGAGATATTACTGGCTCCCGCTAGAGCAAATCAACGAATAACAGGATGACAAGTGATACAAGTAAATTCTGTGCCTTTAAACACATATTGATGTGTGTGCTTATGTATTCCATTTGTGCCAGTTTGTTACAGTCAGTATGAAGGACCCAGAGCAACAATCTGAGAAGCGCCATAATTAAAATGCAAAGAAAACATCAGAAAAGAGAATGGTTGCGGCAAAATACACTTGTAACAGAATGAGTAAACAGAAGGAATTGTGTAAAAATAAATAAAAGCATAGAATCCAACCCAATAAACATCAAACTCTGTTAATAGAGAAGCTGGAGTCACATAAAAGTTTCATTAGAAGTAGCAAAACACCCGGACAGTAATTGAAAAGATATAGATGGTGCACTTGGAAAATGAGAATATTTTAGCTGAAGAAATGAATCGGTCCAGGATGAAATTTAGAAAAATTATAGCAAGAGCCTTGGAGACAGTGAGGACTGTCATTGTTAGGCTGAAGAGAAACAGTGACAAATTAGAAGTCATATTTTGTAGCATAAAATGGTCAGTCAGTGAAGGAATGTGACTACTTAATTTGTTGGCTACCTTTCACTCAAGGCTGTGTGAAATCAGATTGCTTCTTCAGTCAGCAAAACATACAATATGAGAAACTCCATGGATTATTACCTTTTCTACAGATAACTTAAAGGTGTAGTAAGTACAGTTTTAAAGAATGTACTTACTTGGGTGCAGGAGGCCAAAATTTGATCCTCTGCACCACATGATTCCCTGAGACTCTTGAAAGAATCCTCAGAGAGCCAAGCTGGAAGTAGCTCCTAAGAATCTCTGGGTGTGACTTAAAACATTAGGAAACAACAACACAGAAAAAATGCTAGCAGTATAAAGCACTGCACAAAACTTGTTTGTCCTCTAATTTGAACAACTTACTCCTGAAAAATTATATAAAACTACTGGGAAAATTTGACTTCGCCAACATTTAATGATCTTAGGGAATCGTCAATGTGTGAGGTATTATCATGAAATGTGGTAATGGTATTGGAAATAGCTCTAATTTTTCATTTGCACAAACTAAGATATTTAAGGATGAAATTACATGGCATCTGCATATGAGAGCAGTGTTTCAGACAAGTTTTGGCTAATGATAAATGTTCCTGGACTCAGAAAAACATGAGTGCCCACTGACCACTTGGCCTCAAAGCAGATAATCTCTGGACATTCTCATTGTGTGGTTATAGGGATTCTCTACGGTCGATGTATGACAGCATCCCAATATTTCAGGAGCACCATTAATATCCAATTACAATTATTCATTAGAGTGTGTCTAAGTGTGCTTGGAGAAACACAATGCAAGTATTTGAAATATGTTTGTTGTTGTTCTTGTTTTGCAACTCCATGTTGCCATCACCACATATTTCATCATTATCTCTAAGTGTTCAAATGTTGGATTTTCTTCCAGCTCAGTGTTAGATTTGCAAGATTCAGATAGCTCCCTAACACTGATGAACTGTCTTAACCTCTTTTCTGGCACGTACAGGACTGGCAAAGTACTAAAATGACACATATTCAGATCATATACTTATCATGCTCAAAGAATTCCCTTATTCAGAAACTTCTTAATGAAAAGGTCCATTCTAATCCAACCTGTCTTTATAATCACCAGGGCCCCGGTAGATTTTAGGAAGTCCTTAGTAAATGTAGTATAGCAATTAGGATGTGAGCCTTGCATGAATTCGACTAGGATTTGATTCCCTGTTACACTTTATCCTTTCTCTAACCACCGTCTAGCATCATGAAGCCCTGTAGGCACCCTGAGCTTGTTGGAACTGCAGGACCCAGGGCACATTGCATCCTCAGGCTCTTTCATTAAGCCACCAGACCATGTGAGCACCCCTTGGGATCACCACACTCACCCCCCTCCTTCAGAAAAAAAAAAAATATTAAAACAACAGCATCACTTTGGACCTCCCTAAAGTTGTCTTCAGAGATGAAGAGATCTTTGAAACTTAATTAACAATAAAAAGTTCATCAACTCACCACAGCAACTAGTTTTGCTATTGTCTTTCCACGGCACATTGTCTCCTTTCTTAAGCAGAACAACAGTGATGTTGTACCGAACAGTTCGTTCATAAATTGTCAAAATCCAAATGGCTCTTTTATACATAAAGCAAGATCAACTGAAGTTGGAATTAGTTATCCTGAAACTTAAACGACTTTTCAAAATACAGAATGCATGTTTACTGCTGCATGAGTGTGTTGGCAGTTTCTCTAAAATGACCAACATTAGAGCCATGTAAACATTTTGAAGATTACACCACAGCCATTCTTGCCTTTTCTCTTCTGTTAAGATTACTATAATGTGCTCATTATGGAAAAGCAGGCTCAAACAATGCCTCACTGAATTTTAAGGGAGCCGTGGCTGAGAAGCACTCTGCATCCAACTACCATTTAGAAATCAAGCTGTACAGAGAGGAACTTATTTATAAAGAAGTTAAGTTGCAGAAAGTCTAGTGGGTTATATACAATTTGAGCTACATACTCGCCTGCTGCAAAATATTTTACTTACTGGAATGAAAGACAAGTATTAGATTTCAAGCAATTGGATTTGAAAAAATTAATGATATGTTCAAATACTATTAAGTAGCAAAACGGGAACATTGGAAGAGATTTGTTAAGGAATTTTTTAATGCACCAATAATTAGTATAACTTGATTAGAGTACAGAAAAAGAAGGGTAAATAGTTTTTGTTTCTACATGTGAAATGAAATAAGCAAATATCAGCATTGAACAGTTTATTTATTTTCACAGTGGTCTGAGCGATGGAGCAGAGATCAACTATGTCTTCCTCAAACTATTTACTTCAGGCAGGGACTAGACGCCACCACCAAATTCCATTATAAACTTGAAGCTTTCTGCCTATGGTTTCTTCTAGGTTCAGCCCCCAGATTGTGGTGCACAAAAGTTGATCCAATAATAAGTTGTCATGCAGAAGAAATATTCTCTATTAGTCTTTATTGATTGCCCAGTTTTATTGGGAGAACTCATATTCAAAGAATGAAGCCATGATTATCTATTTGTTATCCTTGCAAAATAAAGAATGTGTGACGATCTATATTCTGCAGTATAAATAGATATATATGGGTTTTTTGAGGTCTGTTTGCTGTTTTCTGTATAAAGGCAAGCCAATTACACAGAGTAATACAAGAAAGAGGCAGGGACAAGGCTTGTAGAAATTTGCTACTGAGTCGATCTATAGCACATTAACACACTAAACAATAAGGTCAGCGATTTTTCTCTCTTCAGAGTAAGTCAACAAGGAGAGGTATGGATCCCAAATGAAAACAATGATAGGTGTTTATAAGTTTCCCCATGATTTTAATTTTAGAAAGCACTATGTAAGCTTCCCTTACAAAATTTCCTAAGTTGCAAGTGTGTTAATGTTTATAGAATGCTTCTTTAAAAAAATTATAAAGAATGGAGATAAATACATATTCAGTGTTGGCTTCCTTTATATAAGTAATATAATTTTATTTATTACTTTATATTATAATATAATATAATTTATTACTTTATATAAGTGATAAAGTATTGTGGTTTAACAGAAAAATCATACTTGCCTTGGGAAGAGCATGTTATTTTATAGATTTCTTAAAATGCTAGATAAATAATAAGAAATTATTGAATGTCTTTTAGATTCAATTTCCCATGTTGAACACATTAGTAATCCCTAAAGCACAAATGATATGGATATGCATATCATGAAGTTGATAATGAAGGACAAGATAGAATCATATATATAATAGTCTTTAATATATTTCCTTTATTTATTTATTGTTATGTTCTGTTTTTTGGGCTGAAGCGATAGCACAGCGGTTGGGCTTTCGCCTTTCACACGGCCAACCTGTGTTCGATTCCTCCCCCCTCTTGGAGAGCCCGGCAAGCTACCGAGAGTATGGAGCCCGCACGGCAGAGCCTGACAAGCTACCCGTGTGTGTTGGATATGCCAAAAACAGTAACAATAAGTCTCTCAATGAGACGTTACTGGTGTCCGCTCGAACAAATCGATGAGCAATGGGGGATAACAGTTCTGTTTTCCAGGTTTTGTGATACCATAGTAAATTGAGATGCATACTTACAGCTAACATGTAATAAGGCATATTTTTTCCCAAAGGCACTATTTTGTTCAGTTTTACGAGAAAAAGTGCCAAATTTTCCATTACAGTATTCAAGCATAATTGGAGTTTCTTTCAATTATTTCTTCTAATTCCAGGGACTCCAGAGCAAAAAACCACATCTGTATTGTTCTAGTCTATAACATGAGCATCTATAGAAGAGTTTTGTAAAGATACACACATACACATATTCAGAGTCCTGCTATGGATTCATTCCTCATTACAGTAACCTTCGACCCTTTTATTTTTTGCCAAAGAACTGAAATATGTGACTCCTGAACACACACATAAGTATTTACACTCCCTTCCCTGTACACAACTGTTTATAGTCTAACTGAATTTTCAAGAGATATTCTAAAATTCAACGACCAAGAATAATTTCACTGTCCTGAAATTTTTACTTTTTCTTACATGCAATTTTTGCAACAAGTGTATATGCATTTACAAAATCACAGAAATATCGTCATCATATACAGTATATTCATACATATATATGTATATATTAAACAAGTCTTGATAGCACCAATTTTTCTCCAGGACAAAACTACAGCTGGCATCAGTATTTGAGTTAATGTGTATTGGACCCACTTGAAAATGAAGTGAAATTATAAGACATTCTGATATATATACACATATATATGTATATATATAGTCTGATTTTTGCACTTTTGTAAACAGAGTTGTTCAGAAATATTTTATGACTTGCAATCGTTAAATATTTATTACCTGGTTTCTTACAGAGATCATTAACTGATTTCTAAATTAGAAGAAAAAAAGTAGAAACTCAAGACACACTGCTGATGTCACCCCCAACCTCCCATCCAATTAATTGACTAATTAATTGTTTTTTGTTTGGGGGACACACACAGCTGTGCTCAGGGGTTATTTCTGGCTCTGAATTCAGTAATTACTCCTGACAGTGCTCAAGGGGCTATATGGGATAGATGCTGGGAATAGAACTAGGGTTGGCTAATGTAAGGTAAATGCCCTACCCACAGTTCTATCTCTCCAGCCCCTCATCCAATTAATTTATATATCTAGCAAATTTTCTCTTATAAATAGTTCCTTAGTTCTGTCCCAACTTTTAACTCCTCTAAGGTGTAGATTAGCACTTTATTGATTTCATTCAAACTATTACAGTATGCAAATTGGCCTTCTCATCATTATTTATGGCCATTTAAAAACCAGCTCGAATATTATTGTCAGAACTGACTAATTTAGAATACCAAATTTGATTCTCTTATCCATGGTGAAAATTTCCTTTTGCCTCTCTAATCCCTATGGGATTAATTGTGATTGCCATGACATTGACAACAATCTGGCACACTTAATTTAATATCTTCAGCTTTATCACCCACCACTACCTGCTCTAATTTTATTCTTTGGTAGATGAAATCACTTACTGTTTCCTAGTACACAGTCTGCCTATCCTGACTTAGGTTTCTTTCCTTGCTTATACTCTTTCTAGGGCTTCTTGTTCATCTCCTCATTTGACCTACTTATGCCTTTTAAAATTTTCATATATTTTATTCAGATAAAATTAGGTGACTTAGAATATAAGTTTTGTATGTTTTAGGGCTCTGATGATACCACATGACACACGAAGCCATAGTGCTAACTACTTCCCATAAGGATTTTTCTATTAATTCTTTCTTCTTATAATTAGGCACAGTCTTTGTTCTGCCCACCATAGCACCTGTTGTTTTATTTACCAGACAACTGAATAAAATTTGTTTTTAGACTTCTTTAGTAATTTCTAGAGTGAGTTTTCATTTAGAAGTAGATTAATTCTCTCTCACTTTCTTAAGGACACCCTGAATTCTCTCTCTCTTTCTCTCTCTCTCCTTCTCTCCCTCTCTCCTTCCCTCCTTCCCTCCCCCTGCCCCTGACTCTCTCTCTCTACTACCTAGGAAGAACCTGCAGGTAATGATTGACATTAATTACTCTCAAATGATAAAATTTGGCTTCTGATGGTCTTGAAGTAATCAACTTATCCCACTTTCTAACTGTAAGAAAACTTTTATCATATCATCTTAATCTAGTATTATCTGGAAGCATAAGACTAAGATACCTATAACAGCATTCGCTTTGAAAAAGGTGATTGTTAATGGGTTAAAAAAATAAAGACAAATCTGCACAGGCTGAGAGTATGGAACATTGATGCCACATCCTTTGTTATACCTGGTGATAAGAGTATATAATGTTTGGCACCTAGACAGGTTTATTTAGGAGATTCCCTGTGGAATAAAGATGGGATAGATATCACTAGAAGAACATTTCTTAACTCCTCAGTCTTGGTGATTTTGCTTTAGTTCAGAATCCCCCCTTTTTTCAGGTTGTTTGGGGTTGGGGCTATGATTATTTTTGAACCTCTTCACTTATATCCAAATGAATTTAAATTCTTTTTTAAAAACTTCTATCCAAATGAATTTAAATCCTTTTTTAAAAACTTTTTGTTTATTGTTTTGTGACCACACCCAACTATGTCCAGGTGTTATTTGGGGAATCATATGGGACACTAGGGATTGAACCTGTGTAGGCTACATGCAAGGTAAGCACTCTCCCAATTGTTCAATTTTTCCAGCTCCTGAATTTAAATACTTTAAATCTTTAACAGCCTCTTATCACCTGTAAGATGGCACCTGCTTTGTCCGCATCTATGCATCTTCAATGCCTCATGAAAGAGAATCTTAAAAACACGCCTATATTCATAAATATGTTTATGAGAAATCCTAAAATCATATATACTATACATCCTAATTCAATAAATTTACTCAAACTTAAAGTGTCTGAAGATACAATATCTGAAAATTCATATAGATTAGAAAATACTGAACTAATTTATTAAACCAATTGTAAATAATACACTGTAAGAATTTGGCAGCCATTTCAAACTGAATGCTAGTAGGAATTCAGCATAGGGCAATATCTATGAAATATTCCTCCAACTTGCTTACTTTGTGTTTCTGGGTCTATATTGTCTTCCTCTCTTCTATATTTTACATTGCTCTACTTATTCTTGATTGTACTCATTTCCATGATTTAGCTGTTTTATTCCACTTAAACACATATTTTTTTTTTCTTTCTGACTGCAATCATTCAACAATTCCATTGTAAGTTAGATTAAAAGAAAAATTCTGTAGCTCACCCTAGAACCACTGTCACTGTCACTGTCATCCATTGCTCATCGATTTGCTCGAGCAGGCATCAGTAATGTCTCCATTATGAGATTTGTTGTTACTGTTTTTGGCATATAGAATACACCACAGGTAGCTTGCCGGGCTCTGCCATGCGGGCGAAATACTCTCGGTAGCTTACCGGGCTCTCCGAGAGGGGTGGGGGAATTGAAACCGGGTCAGTCAGGTGCAAGGCAAATGCTCTACCCACTGTGCTATCGCTCCACTTTAATGAAATACTTTACAGATAAGGACAACTCTGTCAAATCCAAATTCACTCTGAACTATTTCTCTTGCCTGCTGTACAAAGAAGAAATTCTCTCTTTTGACAAATCCTGGAAGAACTTTGTTATTTCACTCTACAACTCTCTTATAAGTAAATGAAAAAGAATATTAAGTCCATGCCATATTTTTGTCAATATGATTGTAAGTGCCCCTTCTTGTTTATCACTTGAGCATCTTCCGCTCCAGATGAGCAATTGCCAGTTCTTGTAGTTCTCTGGACACACCTATCTCTCCAGACATAAAAGTAGCTATTTGCCACATGACCTCCACTCTTGTGAGGGTTACAGAAAAGTCTTTGATTTTCTGTGTCCAGTTTTTCTTGCAAGAACGAAAATGAAGACTTTCAATCTCTGTAGGTATTGGAGTTAAGTCAATTCAGGCTTTTTGAAGGGCAAGGAAGTCATGTTCTGGGTTGACTATAAACACCATATAAACTGAAAGCCCAATTATATTTTAGCTGTCACTGAAAACATATATCAGCTCTTACGACCATGATTTTCCCCTCACAGAAATCATGATTATAACACTTAAGTTTCATGCCTACTTTATGGATTCTAAATTATAAAGTTGAAAGAAAATAAACAACTGGTCTCTTAACAGTGTGACTTTGTTCACCTATTTCACTTTAATTTTTTTGTATATTTCCTTTTTTGTGTTGCAACAGGGATCTTTGATATGCAAGACATGCATTTTACCACTGATGCCTAATGTCTCATGCCTAATGTCTCTGACTTAATGTTACATACTGAGGATGATTTTCCCCATAAAAGGAAAAGGAGATTCTGAATAGAGGGCTATGAATGTGAGGAGACAAAGAGAATTGAGGCACAAGTAGGGGGCATGTAGTTTGGAGATGCACTAACAAATGCCTTTAAATAAAGAACAGCAAGAAGAAATCTTGGGTTACAATTGAGGCAAATGCATGAAGAAGCTGCATATAAGAGTAGAAAATATTCTGCTGCAAGAAGAGACAGTGAAGTAGTGGGAAAAGGCAGCCTTAAGCCAGAACACAGCAGATTGGAAGAATAAGGAAAGCCATCAACAGCAAGTTCTAGAACAGGAGCGGTCTCTCAGCAGCCAAGATTCCAGTAAGGTATGTGGGGTTACTCCACACGCATTCAGACCATCACCAATTTTTAGATCAGTGACACACAACTATATTTTCATTCTACCTGTAACTGAGATCTGCTTGGTCATTTTGTCTGTTTTTTGTTTGTTTGTTTGTTTGTCATTGGTCCTTTCATAGTGGATATTCTTTTCTTTCTTAGTTCTCTTTGGCTAAAGACCATAATTCCAAAATACACCTAGATAAACATCTCTACTATTATTATCATTATTGATGTAATAGGTACTATCATAATTATTTTAGTAAAATGGTTTTAAATAGTGTTGATGTTTATGCTTTACGCTTACAATGTTACTATACCACACCAGTAACCACAGTGCTAATATCCCTTCACCACTGACGTAGGTCCATTTTCTACACTCACCCTATTCACCTCCTTTTCCTCCCACCCTAAACCTCTGTAGCAATCTTATGTACAAAAAATAAGCATTTTTATCATTATAATTAATTCCATCAATTCTCAGTTTAAATAAACTAAAGAATCTAATAGAAGAAAAATTGTGATTTAATTCCTGAAATATGTTCAAAGAAGGTAAAGTCAGTAAATATGTCAAAAATTTATATCAAAGTAGTGGTTGCAAAAGATGAAGAATGGAGTGGACAAAATGGGTAAAACTGACAAAGGAGAAAATACTTGTGGTGAAGGATAAAATGGGACTATCAGGGGTGAACTTAAAGGGGTACATGCACACAGATAACTTCTGTGATGCCAACTTGAACATAGTGTTTTGGTGCTTCGATTAAAAATTTTCAATTTCAATTAAATTAAAAAATCATGTTTCAATTTAAAAATCATGTTCCCAGTTATAAAATAAGTCCTTACAATGTAATGTACAGTATGGTGACTATGTAAAGTAAATAGACTTCATATTTGATTATAACTAATATATTTTGAAAGATTATATCACAAAATAAAATGTATTTATGTATAGTAATAGGTACCAAGTAGGTTTACATTGGTAATTATTTCATAACACATTCAATTCATTTTGTGCACTAATATGTTATAAAGTCAATTAAAAAAATTAAATGCAGGAACTGGAGAGATAATACAGTGGATGAGACACTTGCCTTGCATGCTGCTGACCCACACTCAATTCTTGACACCAAAGAGTGTTCCCTCAACACCACAAGTGATCCCTGAGTACAGACCCAGAAGTAAGCCCTGAGTACTGCTGGTGCCAGATGTGACCCCCCAAAAGAAAACAACAAATTTTTTTACAGGGCTATATACTTTTAAAAACAATAAGGTATGCTTTTAAAAAAAATAAAGTGTGTATTTAATAGAAAGAATAAGTAAAATATTTTGACTTTCCCTTTCTTTATTAAAAGAGTATTTTGACTTGGGAACCACGTCAGATGGTACCCAGGAGGTTTACCCTGATTGAGCGCTTAAGAGACCATATGTGGTTTTGCGTTTATGACCACATTGCTTTACCTCTTGTACTATATCTTTGGATTGGAGCAATAGCACAGCAGGTAGGGCATTTGCCTTGCATGTGGCCAACCCAGGTTCAGTTCCTTCGTCCCTCTCAGAGGGCCCAGCAAGCTACGAGGAGTATCCCACCCGCACAGCAGAGCCTGGCAAGCTACCCATGGTGCATTCAATATGCCAAAAATAGTAACAACAAGTCTTACAATGGAGACATTACTGATGCCCACTCAAGCAAATTGATGAACAACAGGGATGACAGTGCAACAGTGCTACTATCTCTTTGGCCCTCAAGACTTTTTACTATAATTTATTTTTAATCTTTCAATACCTTTTTTGTCTTCTCATTCATAGACTTCTTTATGGACTTTTATCATGGTCCACTATCCGTGATATTAGTTAATCAGTTGTATCACTTGTCATCCCATTGATGAATTTGATGAATTTGAAATTGATGAATTTGCTCGAGCAGGCACCAGTAATGTCTCCATTTGTCCCTGTCGCATGCTAGTGTAGCCCAATGGCATCCCTCCAGGAACACAAAGAGCCTCAAACTGTTTGTTCAGGGTCTTGATGAAGAAGTCTGACCATCTTGTAGGTGGACAGCCAGGCATTCTTTTGACGTCTCCTGAAATCCAGTCGGTAACAGCTCTACTTCAGTGGTCATCTCCAAATTGCATTACATGTATGGCCCATCTGATTTTTGACGCCTTGACAAATGAGACAGCATCCCTGATTCTCGATTGTCGACAGATCTAAGAACTCCGGATTCTTTATATCACTTAAGTGAAACATGATATTGCAAGCATAGCTATTTTGATTCCTCTGGGAGACCTGAATAGCGTTCTTATCCTGTTTTCGTAGAGCTCAGGTCTTGGAGACATATGTTAGTGCAGGAAGAAGGGTGGTGTCAAAAGATGTGCCTGGAGCTGGAGGTTCTTTGTCCTCTTAACAACTTCTTTGACACTCTTTAAGACATTCCCGTTCCAAGATGCTCTCTTCCTCCTTCATAGCTCAGGTGCCAGGTCGTTCATCATGTTGAGTTCTCAACCCAGGTGCTCATAACTGCTGCATTCAGAGATGTTTGTTCCATTGAGAGCAAATAGAACATCAGGAATTAGTCCATTTCTCATGAACATTGTCTTCATGAGATTCAGCTGCAGTCCAACCTTTCCACACTCATGGTATTTTTTTTGCTTTTTAAACATAATATTTATTAAAATTGTTTAATGTACAATGTCTCATTTGTCATTTTGGAAGTCCTTTATTGCAAAGATCATTCTTTTGTCTGATGACGAACAGCAGCCATATTCTGAGTGATTATTCTGGGCCTCCACATTGGATAAATTCCATTTCTTCTTGAGAAACAAGTTTCCTTCAGTACTTCTGAGGTAATGTTTTGATCATTTCTGCAGTATCTCGTGGACCCTGGTACATGAGCCAGTCTG
This sequence comes from Sorex araneus, assembly GCF_027595985.1. NCBI lineage: Eukaryota > Metazoa > Chordata > Mammalia > Eulipotyphla > Soricidae > Sorex > Sorex araneus. The sequence goes on along the minus strand of NC_073302.1, from coordinate 266,980,368 downwards.
GTGCTTTACTTCCCCTAGAATGCTGTGACATTGAAGAAGAGTGAGAAGGTAGCCCTGCTGATCCCAAAGCTTCAGACACATTGGGTTTAGGATTGTCTCTTCTGTCAGGAAACCTTATTAATGGAGTATGTGGCTTGACTACCTAAAAGTTGGCCAGCATTCCTGCCTCTTGGCTAATGCTTGGTGTTATTAGAACAATGTCATCTGACCTTCTGTCTTTCACTCCCATTCCTTCCTTCCCATTCCAGCTATTGCATGACATTCTTGAGGGTGGCACAGAAGAGTGTTGGTGAAATGATATCGCTTGGCCAAATTCCTCTCTTAACATTGCTGATCACTTGCTTGTAGAATGGTGAGATCCTGGTGGTGAATCCGTAATACAGCCCATGGAGGATCCTGATGTACTGAATTTGAACGCCCTGTTTGGCTAGGGCTTTGATGATTGCTTTAGACTTAACAGAATCAAAGGCCTTTTTAAAATCGATGAACGTTAGACAGAGCGGCATCTTGAACTCTCCTGAAAGCTCAATGAACTTGGTCACCATGTGGATATGATGGATCGAGCTGAATCCCTTTCGGAACCCAACTTACTCACATGGTTGTCCTTCATGTAGTATTCTGCCAATCCTATTCAGGATGACTCGAGTGAATAAATTGTAGATGATGGACAACAGGCAGATCCAGCGATAGTTGCCAATGTAGTGGATGTCTCCCTTCTTGTACAACAGAACGATCCTGCTGGGTTTCCACTGGGATGGAATTTTGCATTAAAACAGGTAGTGCACGAAGAACCAAGCCAGTGTATTGACAAGTATTGGCAGCAGATTCTCCAGGTGTTCACGTCTAACCTTGTCTGAACCGGGGTGCTGAGTACGCTTCTTTACTGACAAAATAGCGTGTCAGATTTTGGAAGGGAGAATGCCGGGAATGACATATCCATCCTGCGGAATTTGCTACTTGGGCAGATTTGATATGAGTTAATGCACTGTAGCACTGTTGTCCCATTGTTCATCAGTTTGTTCGAGTGGGCACCAGTAACATCTCCATTGTGAAACTTGTTACTGTTTTTGGCATATCAAATATGCCATGCATGGCTGACCAGGCTCTACCATGGAGGCAGGATACTCTGGGTAGCTTGTTGGGCTCTCCGAGAGGGACTGAGGAATCGAACCCAGGTTGGCTGTGTGCAAGACAAATGCCCTACCTGCTGTGTTATCGCTCCAGTCCCATAAAAATTCTTAAGTAATATTTAATTCAGAATTGAGAATAGTTTAATTTCATTTTCTGGAAGTTACACTTGTTTGAAAAATAAAATCCTTCCTTTTTTTAAGGAAGTTTTTTTGGTTTTTAATTGGAGAGGTTTAGATAAACTGCAAAAACCCTCATGCAACAAAGACCATAAAACAGTGTAAAGATAAAAATACCTGAAGAGAAATTTCTATTGTTTAAAGCAAACAGCTTCCATAGCATGGAGGTATTAGAGAGAAGGGCAAGTGAAAAACCTTGTAATTCATATGTGTGTATGTACATATATATGCACATATATATTAGTTAAGAAAGCAGTCTATAATCATTATTGTCGAATGTAATACAGTGTATGAGTATATGTTTCTACATTTAAAGATAATTATATTTGTTAAACAACTGTTACCACTAAAAATGAATATATCCCAATATTACTGTCATCTTATTTAAAAACTAAGACTGACTGCCACTACTTTTTATTTAATCAGGTTCATTACTCTATGTTGACAATGAAGTACATTTATTTCCAAAGAGCTGAGGATCATTGTCACATGCCAAGTGATTGCACAAAAACGTTTCGACCTCCACTCAGGGAGTTGATCAAACTTCCACAGTGCCAGACCATTAAGTCACTTTTGTTTCCTCCCTCAGTACCTGCCCTCCAAAATGCATACTCTGCAGGTTAATCCACAGGACATAGTGAAAATGCCCAAATGTTCTCTTGGGTAATCCAACCCTGCATACTGATCAATCAGAGAAAACATTGTCTTGCATACTGATCAACCCTAAAAAATAAGGTTCACTAGCTTGAAATAGAGAATAAAGGCAATAATCCACTTAAATTTAGACCCAAAGATGATTTATCTCAAATATCAAGACTAATATAAAAGAAAGAGTTGTTATATGTTCTGTTTGTTTTAATTTTAATTTTCTGGGAAAGTGCCTTGCATCTCTTCCTTTTGCAGGCATAGACCTTGGGAAGGTCACATTAGTCCTATAAACCTACAAAGAAGTAATTTGAAATCTTGTCAATAGTAGAATATATAGGCACATATGTTTGTTTTTCTAAAAATATGAGAATTATGTATATTAAGCATATACATAATCAAATATGTATATGCTCTCAGTATGTAGGTGATTTTTATTGGACAATATGTAATACTATATATTTCATTTCTGGAGAACTTATTCAAGTATGCTATGTTTATAATTTCTGAAGATACATGTATTAAAATCTTTAAAGCTTTGTATAGTAATTATCACATGGAAGAAAATCTGCTTTTCAAGGAATATATAAATGCATCCTGATTACATGATTTTTATTCTTATATAGAAGCTCTAAAATGCATAAAATGCAACATATGGTACCCAAGCTATTTGTAATCAGGGTGTGCTGAAACTTGGGATAAATATGTGATGGAATATTAGAAATTATGATCAAGTATGATAGGTACCAAAAGTTAGTAGTAATAAGAAATCATTCCTTACTTACCCAAGCTTCCCTAACATTGCCTTTGTCAACATTTAAAGAAAACAAACAAGAGCTCAGATTAATATTAAGTGTCTTTTTCTTTTTATGTTTTCTAGTATATTTCTAACTTGTATTTTAATTAGGAACTTCCAAAGATCAAGAATCCCAGCTTCCTTGAGCAGCTGGACTCCCAGCTGGGTGCGTTGTATATGTAATAGCTTCAGTAATTTCCTTTCTTTTCATGTGTCTTTTCTCTAGGTTGGCTGCTTTGTTTAAAATGAGATTTCCTTTGCAGTCAGTACATGTCTATTGTTTTGCTAACCAACTTGATTTATATACTTACATTTCACTCATTCTAATTATTACTAAAAATTTCTCAACTCCGTCTATTTTTGCCAAGGAGCATTCATGGCACTATTCTGAAATAACTCAAATATATTTAGTATGAACAGTAAGTGTTTGATGTAGCATTATTTTGCTCAGCAGAGAAGTAGTAAAGTCTAAATACAATTTGATAATTGTAAGCATGTTAAATCAAAAGTTGATGTAGTTTTTATTGCTCCTTTTAATAACAAATATGGAAGACACCTAAAGTAATGGTAATTGAGCAACATTCATTCTTGATTCTTAGAGTCCCTCAAATTTCAGCATTGTAAATGGTTGAAGTGGTAAATCTGAGTGAAGAGAATTGTACTTCTACTCTGGAGTAGATGTGGTTCTGCTTTTATTTAATAACTTTCAGGAAATAAGTTAATCACCCAGCATATTTATATAAAATTTCAGCCTCATCTAGGGCATCTAATATTTCTCTCTCCCTGCTGCTGCTTCATATGCTTTTGTCTACTTGGTCTTGGCCATTCCAGCTTAGGTGGACAGATAGAGAAGCTTGATTATTAAAGAAATTCACTGACCATACTGAATAACTCACAGAAGCCTTGCTCCACATGTTTATGAAGCAATGATAAATAATGCTTTATTCTTAACAATAAATAATTAAAATTCTTTTTCAGTGCTAAAATTACTCAGAATTTTAGCATAAAGACTAGATTTTAATGATTGCTCTCTGCCCAGAAAACATTTATAATGTTCAGTTTCATAACCCATTAAAAATTCTATTTCAGAAAATTTCCACATTTTATTCACTAAATCAAATGACTGAGGATCTATGAAAATGGTAGAAAAAATAACGTTTCAGAAGATAAGAGTTGTTTTATACCTAAAATTTAAAAGTTTATAAACAAGGGGTACTCATGGAACATTCACACTTTTTCACTTGCATATTTGCTAGTGGAATTTAGAAAAACGAGAAGACATTTTAAAAAAAAATTTTAAGCAAAATATTATAACAAAATCAAATGTAAAAATAAAAATTACTAAGACACTTCTTGAGGAATATGAGGCTCTTGGAAGGCAAAATAATTTTGTGTGTTACTGTTTTCCTTAATTTAATGATATCAAGCAGAGATGAAGAAAAACACAGCAAGATTAGAATGAAACTGTAGACACATTTTCCTAGCAATAGAAAGTTTTAAAGCCAAAAGTAAGGTTATAGAAAAATCAGTATGTAGAAGAAAAAATAATTTTTCTTTTTTATGTTTCTGATAATAATAGTGATCATTTATTAAGTGTATTCTGCAAATGTTGGAATAGATGCTTTAAACTTTAATTAATTTAGGCAGAGACACCATCTTAGGAAACCAAATATTTTTATTTTCATTTGCAGATAAGGACATTGAGACTTAGGTAGATTAATTGCCTCCTTGAGGCCACACAGCTAGTAGTGACAGAGCCAGAATCAGACCACAGACCTATTGACCCTGAGGTCTCTGTTTTTCCATGTCATTGTTACTGGATATCAATGCTAATTTTACAGCTGCTAGGGTATTTTGGTTGCAAGCATGAGAAACCATCTCTGTTTCAGATGTAAAAGAAAATTCATGAGAAGGAAATAGGATAAACCACAGAATGCAAAAGGAAGGGTGAATAAATTAAACTCAAGCCTTAGTAGTAGAAATTCTAGAAGACATACTCTCACTCCCATTTGATTTCAGAACAATTTCAGAAATATTTCTCTGACTGAATTATATAGGACAATGCAATATATTTTACCTTGGTCACTCCTTCATTTAGAATAAAAGATGAAATTAAGAAACTTTAACAAGATTGGGCTGGAGCGATAGCACAGGAGGTAGGGTGTTTGCCTTTCACGCGGCCAACCCGGGTTCGATTTCCCAGCATCCCATATGGTACTCTGAATTATGCCAGGAGTAATTCCCGACTGCAGAGCCAGGAGTAACACCTGTGAATTGCCGGGTGTGACCCAAAAAGCAATAAAATAAATAAATAAATAAAAAGAAACTTTAACAAGATTGTTCTGGACTGTGAGGGAGAAATAATGGATCAAAAGGTAATTAAGAAGTTTCTGGCTACCCCCACACATGGAAAGTTTGCTTGCTGGTCTGGATAATTATTTTGTTTGCTTTGTTTTAAGTTTGTAGTTTTTTTTTGCTTTTTTGTTTGTTTGGTGTATTTTTTTTGGGGAAGGGGGTTGCACCCAACAGTGATCAGGGTTTTCTTTTGCTCTGTGGTAAGGGATCAATCCTGGCATTGCTCAGGTAACCATATGGGATCCCCAAAATCAAACCTGTGTCAGTCTTGTTACAAGGCACAACCTTACTCCATGTATTATCCCTCTAACTCTGTGGTATAATTTTTTTTAAATCAACAAGTCTGTGGTAACTCACATCATTTGATATTATTGAAGAAAGACTCTTTAATGTTTTCTTCTCAAAATTATAGGTCTCAATTTTCTCATTTGAAATAAGTTAATGTCTTACTGATTCATCTTTCAGAAGATGCAGTAAATGGCACATTTAAAGTTAATAACACAAGTCATCAATGAGTAGAAATCAATGTAGCAAATGGCCATAAAGATAAGTCTGGAAGATAAGAAATTTTCTGTAAAGTATACTATTCATATCATTCTGTTATCTGTTCTTTATAGTGAAGGGAACAATGAGGACCTATTGTCTGATGAGCAAGAGACTATTTCTTTGTTTTGTTTTGCTTTGTTTTTTAATTTCACAACATCCTTAAGATTGCCTTAAGACAGTAAGTAAGGGTAAGGTCAAACAGAGAACAAAATAATCTGTTCCATAGTCACTCATAAAAATAAAATGAGAGAATGAATTAAGAATTATTCTATAAAGATAGGGTGCCATAAAATTTTGAAATCTGAGAGAAAATAAATAAGCTACATGCCTTTTAAAGTCATTAAGTAAATTAGTGAAGGACTATGAAAGAGAAACCAAATCTTTAGACATTCAGATATAGCTCCTGATTTGTAGTATACTTCCTTCATGTATTAGTATATACTGCAAAAATATAAAGAAAAATTTAAATATGCTACCTGTGAGTTTGTATTTTTAATCAACAGTAGTACATAATTGAATGAGTATATTTTTATATATCAATGTTACAATAATACACCAACATTGAAAGGTTATAATTATGGGATTATAAAAGCAATCAAGTAAAAAACTTAGAAAAATACCCTTTTCCTCACTTTTATAATTACTGACAATGAATTTCTTTAGAAAACAATAAGTTTTTCTCCATCCCACAGATCAAGTTCTAAGTTTTGCATTAGACAAAGTGGAATCAACAACAACTTTTGTGCCTTCTGAACTCTGCCTTCTGTGTCGGAAATAGATTTTTTTTTATCCATTATTCTTTCCATCACTTTGTGATGCTTACTTTGCTTCACTACAACATAAATCATAAGATGTCTTTTCTCTGACACTCCATTTTTACCAGCACACTTAATCTCTTCCTTTGTTCTCCAAAATTTGCTCACCCAGATTTGCATGTTAGTGCCTGTAACATTATAGTGCTTTCATTCACTGTGTGGAAATAGGCTCCTCCTAGAAGCATGGTGTAACACATCTGGTATTTTATTTCTTCCTCATGGGAATCCAGATGTGATCGTGTTGACTCTTTAATATGACCCTTTCCATGTGATGATTCAGAAATTCAGAGAACCTAGGTTAGCTAGAAGGCACACTTTCTCTAATGCCTATGCTTTGCTGTAAGAGAGAGGTGGCTATCTGTTCACTATTGTATGCTTATGTTTAGTAGCAATAAGGAAGATATTCTTTCACAGACTAGAGTCAATAACTAGTCCTACAACCCTATCTAACTGCAAGTGAAGTCGGGATGTGCACTAACATTGAGCAGCACTGGCACATTTTTCATTACTGTTTCCCTCCACTAATTTCTGTAGAGTAGGAACTGTATCTGGCAACATTCTCAGCAATCTCAAATGTTATCCAAGTCCTCCTCACACTTTAAGACTTCACTGTCTGGGGCTGGAGAGAGAGCACAGCGGGTAGAGCATTTGCCTTGCACACGGCCTTCCCAAGTTCGATTCCCAGCATCCCATATGGTCCCCTGAGCACTGCCAGGAGTAATTCCTGAGTGCAAAGCCAGGAGTAATCCCTGAGCATTGCTGGGTGTGACTCAAAAAGCAAATAAATAAATAAATAAATAAAATCAAAAGACTTCACTGTCATCACTGTCATTGTCATCCGGTGTTCATTAATTTGCTTGAGTGGGCACCAGTAATGTCTCCATTGTGAGAGGAGACGTTGTTACTGTTTTTGGCATCATGGTACTCTGAGTCAGGCTGTTTTCATTCAGGGAGCCGGAGAGCGGGGTGGATGAGAACCCTCCCTGCCCCAAGGGACCCAGCCTAGGCAGCCGGCCTCCACTACCTAACCGCTGCCACACTCCAGGCCACTTTCTGGATGCTCCGGCCAAGCCTCAAGGATAAATGAAGTTCCATGGAATTCAGATAATGCGGAACTTTGTGACCTTGGACTCTGGACAAAATGGGACTCAGAAGCAGAGATCCTATGTCCGTTATTCCCCAGTCTCTGGTGACCCAGGGATCACACCCATAAGCCACACTCTGCCACACCCTTTGAGGCAGCACCACACATAATGAGACACTTCCTACCCATTTTCCATAATTACCACTCCAGATTTGAAGGAGTTCAGACAGTAGGCAACAAATCAAAGAGAGTAATACACACACACACACACACACACACACACACACACACACACATACCTCTTGGAGAGCCTGGCAAGTTACCGAGAGTATCCCGTTCGCAAGGGCAGAACCTGGCAAACAACTTGTGGTGTATTCGATTATGACAAAAACAGTAATGATAGGTCTCATTCCCCTGATTCTGAAAGAGCCTCCAATCATTGGAAAAGACGAGTAAGGAGAGGCTGCTAAAATTTCAGGGGCTGGGAAAAATAGAGATGTTACTGGTGCCCTCTCAAGTAAATTGTTGAACAATGGGATGACAGTGACATGGTGATACAATTTTGGCATATGGAATATGCCACGGGTAGCTTGCCAGGCTTTGCCATGTGGGTGGGATACTCTCCGTAGCTTGCCGGGCTCTCCGAGAGGCATGGAGGAATTGAACCTGGTCAGCCGTGTCCAAGGCAAACACCCTACCAGCTGTGCTATAGCTCCAGCCTATGTTGTGTTATATTATGCACTGATATTATATTTAAACTCTGTATTTATGGTTTAGGTTGAGGGAAATAGTACAGAAGATTCTTGCTTTGCGAACCACTATCCCCAATTCAATCTCCAGCACCACATAGGGTTCACTGAGTACTGCCAGGATCTCTCCAAAACTCACAGCAGAATTAGCACCTGAACATTGCTAGGTTTGGCGCAAAACACGACCCTTTAAAAAAGAAGAAGAAGGAGGAGGAGGAGGAAGAAGAGGAAGAAGAAGAGGAAAAAGAAGAAGAGGAAGAAGAAGAGGAAGAAGAAGAGGAAAAAGAAGAAGAGGAAGAAGAAGAGGAAGAAGAAGAAGAAGAAGAAGAAGAAGAAGAAGAAGAACAACAACAACAACAACAACAACAACAACAACAACAAAAAGCCACATATCCTTTTCTTTAAACTCCTTTGCTTAGGTACATTCTTTTCAGTCTTCTTTCATCTTTCCTTTTTTTCCCATGTCTCTTCACACCTCTCCTTACATACATCTTTATCTTCAAAGTTTAGTTTATACCTCGGATGGTACAATCAAGCTATTTTTCAAAATAAAGAAGGCTAATTAATTTATTAATTTATTTAGGTTTGGGGGTGTTTGCCTTGCACACAGCCGACCCGGGTTTGATTCTTCTGTCCCTCTCGGAGAGGCCGGCAAGCTACCTAGAATATACCGCCCACACAGCAAAGCCTGGCAAACTACCCGTGGTGTATTCATTATGCCCAAAACAGTAACAACAATTCTCACAATGGAGACGTTACTGGTGCTCGCTTGAGCAAGTCGTTGAACAACGGGACAACAGTGCAGTGCAGTACAGTGCAGTGCAGGTTTGGGGGTCATAAGCCATGGTGTTCAAGGCTCACTCCTGGCTCTGCGCTCAGGGATCACTTCAAGCAGGCTCAGGAAACCATATGGGAAGGAGGGCATGAAGCCAGGTCAGCTGCATGCAAGGCAGACATCCTACCTGCTGTACTATCTCTCAGACCCAGTAAAGAGGGTCTAATAAAAATGTGTCAGCAATAATAAAGGTATATTGCATTTCCATTCTTGTTGTCTTAATACTTGTTGAAGTTCATTATTATTTAATTAATAAACATTAAAATGTGAAAAGCAAATGCCAGAACATAACTTTTAAGGTTTTTTAAATTTAATGGCCATTTATCCTTATTGTTCTTCTTATAGTTTTAGCTACTAATACTTTAACTACTCACATAGGCTACAAGAGTTCCCACTATAAATTCTAACAAAAGAAACTCCTGCATAATTTCTATTATGGTTGATCACATTCAAAAAAGTTTTATATTATATTATAAATTTGAATCATGAGATATTAAATAAAATATCTTTCTCTGGGAATTATTAAAATTATTTTTAATTGAAAACTTTAGTGAGTTCTGGTTCTATTTCTAAAATATATTGTGCAACATTTTAATGAAAAGATGATCACTGTATCACTGTCGTCCTTGCTCATCAATTTGCTTGAGCGGGTGCCAGTAATGTCTCCATTCATCCCTGTCGCATTCAGGGGAATAAGGCCTATTATTGTTACTATTTTTGGCATATCGAATAATCCAGGGGTAGCTTGCCAGGCTCTGCCGTGGACTAGATGATATTTATTAGCACTGTAGCACTGTTGTCCCATTGTTCATTGATTTGCTCGAGCAGGTACCAGTAACGTCTCCATTGTGAGACTTGTTGTTACTGTTTTTTGGCATATCGAATACACCATATACTATAAAGTGTATCTTTATAGTAGCATGTAGCTTGCCAGGTTTTGCTGTGCAGGCGGGATATTCTCAGTAGCTTGCTGGGCTCTCTGAGAGGGACAGAGGAACCAGGAATCGAACCTGGGTTGGCCATGTACAAGGCAATCGCCCAACCTGCTGTGCTATCACTCTGCCGATGATATTTATATATAAGTAAAATTGTTAATATAAAAACTATGTTTTACGTGTCTTCGAGTAACATTTTTATTTGTCTCTGATATTCTTTAAGAGAAAGAAAAAACATCTGGTGACACATCATGATCACCTCAAAGTCATAGTTTACCTTATGATTCATTCTTTGTGTTGCTCATTCTATTGCTTTGAATCAAGTGTATTTTTATAGTAGCATGTAGCATATATTTTGTGCTTTTAAAAAATATTTTGTTTTCCTTTATTATTATTTTTATTAAAGCACTGCAATTTACAAAGTTTATTATAGTTGGGCTTTAGACAAACTGTGTTCCAGAAAAAAATCCCACCACCAGTTTCTTCCCTCCACCAGGATTCCCCGGTTCCCTTCCATCCCTACCCTGTGACCAGCCAGCTACCTTGACAGACATATTTTTAATTTTGGTTGTTAAAAATTGAATCTCTTCTCAGTGCTGGTGACTCTGTGGTTTGACTATTTAGCTATACCACTTCTTTTCACCACCAATGTACTTGAGTTCCCCTTTACTCATATTTCTCATTGCTTCCCATCTTTTGTTTCACTCTAGAGACTTTTATTGTATTTGTTATTTGTCTTTATTTACATAAACTATAGCACAGCGGGTAGGGCATTTGCCTTGCATGCGGCCGACCCAGGTTCGATTCCTTCGTCCCTCTTGGAAAGCCCAGCAAGCTACCAAGAGTATTTCGCCCGCATGCCGAAGCCTGGCAAGATACCCATGGCGTATTTAATATTCCAAAACCAGTAACAACTCTCACAATGGAGACATTACTGGTGCCCACTCAAGCAAATCAATGAGCAATGGGATGACAGTGATACAGTGATAGATAACACTTGCTTATATCATTGTCCATGTTTCATGTGAGTTCTTTCATATGACTTACTAATGAGGTTGTCACTCCACATCTATTTCAAAGAACCAAAGTCCCTCTAACACTTGCACCCAAAGATAATTCCTGGAGGAGATTGAGGAGATCACAGGGGGTGCAAGGGATCGAATCTGGGTCAGCCACATGCAAGGTCATCTACGGTATTATTGTTCCCATCTCTGTTCATGTCCATAGATAGATTTTAAAAATATCTTATTAAGTAAATAAGTTAGAAAGAGAAGGCTAGATGAAAACAGAGCGCAAAGCAGGTAGGGCATTCTCCTTGCATAAGTTCAGCCTGAATTTAATCCCTAGCACGCCATATGGTTCCCAAACCCACCCGCCAGGCATGATTCCTGAGCATAGAGCCGAGAATAAACTCTGAGCACCACCGGGTGTATCTCCAAACCAAAATAATAATTCTATCAGAATAGAACTCAACATAATGTTCCTTTCATAAACATACTTATAATCTACTTTCTGTCATTTTATATATTGATTTTTTTCCTTTGGTGGGGAAATTGGGTCACACCTGGCAATGCCCAGGGGCTAACCCTGATTCTATACTAGGGCTTTACTCCCTGTGCTGTGCAGGAGATTGTGAGGTGCTGAGGCTGGAACCTGGCCTTCTGAATGCAAAGCAGGCACACTCAGACTTTTGAACTCTCTTTCTGATCCCACCTATTGATTTTCTTGGACTGAAAATCACAACTTACTGTCACTTACAAGGCAATATGGTTACTAAAAAAACACAAGATTTTTCTTATTTTCTGCATCTTTATAGCTATTTTTCTTTCACTTCTAAATCATCACCAATTCAATGATAATTTGTTTTATAAGTATTTGCATGAAAAATATTTGTGCAATATCTCACGAAGTTACATTACTACAATAATAAATACCCATGGAAAAGTAGATTCAAGGGCAAACAGTCTCATGTGTTCACAGTTCATAGAGAGCTCACAGTTCACGTGTATGAGGAGCAGAAAGAAGACAGTAATTCAGTTGTGAGATTTCCCAAAGCCTGTGACATCTGTCTTGGCTTTGTGTCAAGGGAATAATATCAGTCAATCTAATGAACTGTTTACATGGTATTAAAAGTAGTTTTTTTATAACAATTGGAGAAAGTTCTCTATGATTGCATTTAAGTAACTAGAGAATAGAATGTTTTCAATTAACTTATGGCAGCTCCAATGAACAAAAAATGTGCTTGTGTTCCAAATTTGCATGATTTAAATAACATATATAAAACTGTGGTATTTTGTCTATATCAATTTTATGTAACTACAGGTTTTTCTTTTAGAGGTATAATTATCCTAAGCATGTGGTCAACTATATCTAGTGATTATATATTTTAATGTGATATATAACTTCACAAACAGGAAAACAAAGTTACCGTAATTTGACTATTCTTAATAATAACCCTTGACAGAATAGTTCCTCATCTGATAAAGGTAAAGATACTATCATATATAGTGAACCCATTCTTTAATTCAATAGTTCTCAAACTATCTTTCTTCAACTAGCAGCATCAGCAATATCAGAGAACTTGCTAGAGGGAAAATTGTTAGATGCAACCCAGACCGACTGAATTATGAACTCTCAAATCTGGAGTCACAACTTGCAATATCAATTGCTCCAAAAGCTCTTTAGAGGAGAGGTTTGCTGTTCCCTCTGATCTGTGCATCTTAGTTTCAACGACACAATAGGAGTTTGTGCTTGTGTCTTTCCACGGAGAATTTTATTCTGTTCCAATATTTAGGTTTTTGTAGCCATTGCCACTTGGGTTCTGGAAACTCATCAGTTTAGTAGTGACCCCTTTATTTACTTAATTTGTTCCGATGTCATTGATTTTAGGAAACATTTAAAAATGAAACAATTAAAACAAATAAATAAAATTTTATAAATAACAGAAAGGGATAAACTGTATTATACTATATAATTTATTAAATGGCTTATTAAGTATATGCTATGAAGTTATGACAATGTCATGTTAGGATAAATAATAGCACTGTCATCCCATTGTTCATTGATTTTCTCGAGCGGGCACCAGTAACAACAACTCTCCAATTGTGAGAGTTGTTGTTACTGTTTTTGGCATATCGAATACGCCACAGGTAGCTTGTCAGGCTCTGCCATGTGGGCAGGATACTCTCGGTAGTTTGCCAGGCTCTCCAAGAGGGATAGAGAAATTGAACCCGGGTCCGCCTCATGCAAGGCAAATGTCCTACTCGCTGTGCTATCGCTCCAGTCCCAGGATTAATAATAGAACATTTTCAATATAAAATCAAATATACTTTATCTTACAACGAAACACCAGTTACACAACCTTGTCAATATTACACAATTCTTACTAACTCATTTCCAAGGTTGTGTAATAATGTAGATTCTTCTGTAAAATTCACCTATATGATGCTAATAAGTGAAAAAATTTTAATGGATTTCTAATTTTGGTAATTTCTACAATCTATAATAATCAGTTATATTTAATTATCTTTATATTATGCAAGGACTGAAGCATGGGCCGCCCCTCTCAGAGAGCCCAGCAAGCTACCGAGAGTATCTTGCCCACAAGGCAGAGCCTGGCAAGCTACCTGTGCTGTATTCAATATGCCAAAAATAGTAACAAGTCTCACAATGGAGACGTTACTGATGCCCACTTGAGCAAATTGATGAGCAATGGGATGACAGTGATGACAGTGACAGTGACAGTGATATTATGCATATCATAATTTACACATATCATATTAACTTTTTCTAAAATACTAATAAGAAATACTGTTCCTTATTTAATTTTCTAAAAACTCCAAAGTGATTATTTGACCACCCACACTTACTTGTCACTTATGCAATTTAATATTATAGTATTCTTGCCATTGGTTTAAAAATATTTCCCAAAATTTCATACTTGAGATCTGGATATATATATATATTTTTAATGCGATTATTTTCTGGCAGGTTTTCAGAATCAAATAATCACGACTAAATTATTTTAACAATTGAAACAAAATAGTTTATAATTCATTATTTCGCACAAGTATGCCTATTTCTTGACAACTACACCTTTATTATTGGCATAATAGAAAAAAACGGCTCTTGTGGTGAAAAATGAGAAGAAATTAAGCTGGCAGTTTAGAATGGGAATGACACTTAAAGTGAGCTCCGTGATTCATGTAGAATAATCTATCCTTCTAACATATTCAGCAGCTAATTATAATGCTCCTCTAAATCAATCTGTTTTATAACCATATTTTTTAAAAGACTACCCTTCAGAAGCTAAATATAGCTCTAGACTCCTCAAAATTAGAGTGTTTCCAGGAATATGGTAACTTTAAAGAAATGTTCTAGGTGTCAAATTTGGACTCTTTTACCACAGAGATGATAATGCTTATTGAATCAAAAATTTTTTTATAATGAATTCCATTTAGAGTTTTGATAGAAAAAAATCCCACTATTTTTCCTAATTTGAAAGCAAGAGTAGCCTTTTCATGAGCGTTATTTTTCCAACTGTACTAATAGTTACACATTCAACTATAATCCAGTCCAGGAATAAATTCACAAGTGTGGTTCTCTTAAAAATACCAAAGACAGGCATAAAGGGTCATTGGCACTTGAGTGGTGGCAGGATATATTGACTTTTTGCATTAATACCATAAATTAAATACAATTGTAATGATAGTATATAAAATTTAATTTTTAAATGTTTTCAAGAAAAAAAATAACTACACCCGAATAGTTTATTTTGCTTCTCAATTTCTATGAATAGCAGTTTGCCTCCTTGATTTTCATTTTTAAACCAACTAAGGTTAAATAAAGAAAAATACTTAAGCCTAAATATTTTCAACACAGTTACCCCAATTTTCTCTTAATTCTCTAAACTTTTCTGGATGTTAATGCTGTACAGTAATAAAAATAATAATCCTGGTTCAATATAGTCTCATACCTAACTACTTAAAAGTTATCATCTTCTTTAAAGGGAATCCACGGAAAATATATATAGTCAAGCACCTACAAAATTAACATAATTTAACATCCCATTGATGATTATACAGGGTAAAAAGAAAATTATGGCCTAAAATCCCTTCAAACTCCAACTTCATGATTGGGTATGTAGGAAACAGCATTATTCACTATTCTGTGTTAAACCATGCATTCAGTTGTTTCCATTTATATTGCATCAAAGCAGTTGAAATCCAATTGAAAAGTTTCTTTAGACAGCCATTGTGTGGGAACATGATGTCAATATTAATAAAGGCTGAATTTCCCCTTGGCTCACTTCTTACAGATAAGCTTTTCAATAATACACTGCTTGCACCAAAGGTCTGATGGGACTGGGAATAGTAAAAAACACTAATAAAAGAATGTTGAATGTTTTTATATTAAATTTCCCCACAGGCAAACTGAAAAGCCTACTTAGAGAACGCCAATCAACATGGCACTTATTAAATGTAACAAGAGTACTGTTACAACAGATCTTTAAAGCCCTAAAAATGAATTAGGAAATAGAGACAAAAGACTACTGAAAATTCCTTTTTTTTTTTTTTAATGCAAACCCCAGCCTTCTCACTTGATAGGCACAAAGTTGGCCCTGGTTTATTTGATCTTAAAAGGCTATCCATTATGGGAGCTTACAACCTTAAAACCTTTTACTTAAAAGAAATAGTAGACTATCTAAAATAAATTCTAGATGTCTGATTAATTCATCCCAAAAGAAATTGACTTACAGGAATTTAGTTATGTTCTTCTTATTTAAAAAGTTATCCAAGAAATAAATTATAAGGACATCGACTAAAAAAAGTAAAAAAAAGAAAAGAGAGAGAGAGACAATTGCTGAAAATAATTGATATGAACCAAGCAAGATGTAGTACAACTTAGAGCAAATCTCTCCACTTGGGGTTCTTCAACACTGTTTCAACATAACAACATGGGGTTTGTTCTCAATTCACATACTCACAATAACTTTTATCTGAAGTTAAGCAATATCAAGAAGGTGACAAGTATATTAAATCTGCCCTTCTTAGAGAATTTGATCCCCAATTTGAGACTTACCTGGTTCAGCAATATAAAATTCATTTTCTGACATTAGTTATTTCTCACATAGATAAGAGAAAATGAAGGATAATCTTGAGTGTTCAAAATAAAACAATGGTTTAGGATTAATTTCTTATTATGAATTCCATATTTCTGTTAAAGACTATGCTGTTTTTCTTTCTTTGGAAAACAAATAATTTTCCACAAAGTCAAATGAAATTTTCCAAAATCCAGGAAAATACATTTATAACTGACATTATGATAAAAAATTCTAGAATGACACAAGTGACAGAGCCTTTCTTTAGTTTTTCAAATTCATGAAAGTATATTATTGCATGTTATGTGCCTTTACATATATACATGAAACATGTATACTTTTCAATTAAATAAGTCATACAAGTACATTTGGTAGTTCAACTTACTTGGATTTCACCAGAATTTCCAAATTTCAACTTGTAAGTGAAAATTAAATTTACCTGGTTATCTGAAAAAAATTCACTGTGACTTGCACTAAATTTTATATTACAATAGAACTTTGTAAAGATACAAAATTGATAAGTCTGTAGAACATTTTTTTGCTTCAAAAAGTATGCATTTGTTTTTAAATTGCATTTATTTTGGTGTATGTATAAAAGGCTTCAAAAGAGAGGTCAACTTCTGGGCACTTTGGTGATAATGGTAAGTTCAAAATCTTTTCTCAACTGTTAAATTAGAATATAACCTACCCATTTTGAAATGTGGCAAGTTTGCTTTTTTATATATATCTTATACTCATATCTGTTACTTTTTGCTACTATTTCATTTTAGTACACAGAAATTCGTTTTATTATTTTATTGATTACTAATAAGACTATTTGAATAAAAAAGTTTTTGTCTCCTCTATTTGAGCTTAAAATATTAAATTTTTCTTTTAGTTTTATTGTAATAGAGCATAATTTTATTCTTTGTGACTTCCTATAAAATATATATATTTCAACCATTGTATCATCCCTAGTACCCATAATCAGAACTTACACGTTATAGATACTTAAATTTAAAATATTCCTAATAATAATGTGGTTTCTTAGAACACTACTGCTCTAGAGCTATAAATATCATAAGATGAATTTGTATAGCCTTAAATATTTTTAATTATCTACAATTAAGTTGGGTCTAATTCAACAAACCTTTATTTTAGTATAAAAAATGAAACATTAGTGATTCATAGACATGGTTATTCTTAAAATAATGATGAAACGCCAATTTTAGTTTGTATTCTGTGGAATTTTTATGGCATTAGTATACTAGCGGCTTATTTTAGTGCACTACCTGCACTATAAAATAAGTTTGGGTGTTTCGAGGAGGAAAGAGTTGTTAAGGGTTTCTAAAGCTGACACTCAGATGAGCAGACAACTTACAATGTCTCTTCATTATGCTTTTCTCTTTTGATGTAAAATAAAACTTCACAAACGCACATGTTTTCTATATGTGCAAAAGGGAATATAATCATTTACACAAGTTCTTAGGCCATCTGCCTACATTGACTTATTAAACAGATCTTATATTTGATTTCACTGTGGACTTACACCAATAATATAGAAAAACATATACTATACACAACTTGCTTTATAAACTATTCATTTAGTTTCATTTCTCTAAATTAAACTAAAACGTCACTTCATTCTTCAGCCATACAATTTTAATTATTTTGATGCAAATATAATTTAGTTATGGAGAAGGTGTCACATTTTCTTTCTAAGTTACAATATTTCTGCAAATATCTTTACAAATTATAGTAAACTTTTCTGTTTTCTTTAGATTTTATTACTGCTTAAATATAAATGGTGAAATTGGATATTTAAAGTAAATAACATTTTATATTTTTATACCGAGTTATCATTGCTTGGTTTTACTTCTACTCAGTTTCCACAGATTCCAACAACTGATATTTTGGAAATTTAAATCCAGACCTGAACTTACATAGCGACAATATTGCTTTATGTTTCTGTATATAATACAATTTCCATCCTGCTTATATCTATATTTTACAAATCCTTCCACTGATAACAGATAGTGCAATTTTAAAATAATATTTTGGTTATGTATCAAAGCATGAACACTAATTTTAAAGAACATACAGAGCAAAATATAGTGTTACTGGTAACATTCTTCTAATTCAGCTTAGTGTGTGCTCAAAAATGTAGAGAAAAACTCTAAGAAAAAACGAAAGTTAAAAGTACTTAAAACCTGCAACATTACAGTGAATTGTGAAGTCCTGTTTCAAACAAATTTTCATAATTAAAATATATATTTTTAAGTAAATATGCCCAACATCCCAAAGAAATCTATATGAAACAATATAGCAATCTAAAAATCTGAAGGCAAATTATTCTGAAGCGTTTCAAAGTTTCACCCACTCATGTCTCTGACATTTCTTTTCCTGTTACTGTTTGAAAAAAAAATTCCTTTAATAAAAAGGAAAAAAGTTTTCCATGACATTAAGCTTATGGGATTTGTTTTTCTCTATTTATAATTAAAGACTAAATAGATCTCTCTAAATTGGTTATCATAAAAATCAGATAATTAAAGATTAAGTTGCAAAAATATTAAATATATAGAAATATGTTTACTTAATTTTATGTAAAACCACTTACCAGTTCAATGGAAGTGACTAAGGTATAAAACAACGCTCAAAGCAATTATTTAGCTTACAATGAGATTTAGTTTAGACATTTTACATATATCTATTCAAATCATCGTTTATGTGTTAACATGGTTTAGTGACCAGAGCACTGATTAGCAGTGAAGAATTCAAATCCCTTTTTATTGCTGATATTCATTAGTTATGCTTCTCTGGGGAATTTTAAAATTCTAAATCCGTATTTTTATAAATTCAAAAATATTGTGACCAATTTAAAAGATATCAGAAAATGAGTAAGATTTGTTCTTACTTGGATGGCAAGAACAACCATAGAACAGAACTAAAAGTTTAAAGCATCTCCTATAAAACAGTATTCTAGCTGAAAGTTTCACAAAGTAAAGGGACAAAGATGACATTCATTTCAAGCATTTTCTCTTTCCCTGAATTTTTGATATATATGACTCAAAAGGTTAATCTTAGTAAAGCACAGGAAAAAGATAGTTATCCAAGTGACATTTTTAGACATTCTACAATTATGATATATTAAAGAGTATATTTAGGAGCCCAAGGAATATTGGAAAATACCACATACTGACTGTTTTAACATGGCTGACTTCTCGTCAAAGGTTTAGAAGATTAACTTGAAAAGCCATTACTATGGTGAGAATTTTTCTGGAAGGGACAGTAAGAAGACAATCATTTCCATTTTATTTCATGTTAACCCAGAGTTTTTAGGCATCCATTCTACAACTGGTAACCATTTTCCAAATTATAAATATACAGGGATAGAAGAAACCCAGTAAAGTGAGGTAGAAGGGGAAAAAAAAAATCTTGATTGAGATGTCTTCAAGGAGCCTAAAATCTTATGAGGCAGACGTATTTAAACATGTAAATAGTGCAAGGCAGAATAAAGTAATTGCCATTTAGAGGTTCAAAGTGCTTTGAGAGCCCATAGGAAGAAGTAATTAATTCTGACTTGTACTGTGGGGAAAGCTCCCTGGAAAAGAGCTTTTGAAAGGGCCTTGAAAGAGATGTAGTAATTCGGTGGGGCGAGGAAGAGAGGACATTCCATGCTGAGTCAGGAGCATCAATGAAGAAGCCCCAGGTTTCTTTCAGGACTCCAAGAGCCAGACAGGAAAGCTGAAACTTACAGGTTTTAATTGGAATTTCTTTTAACAGTATAGCAGTCATGTGATGTCCAAAACTGGCATTTTCTTTCTCTTCTGGTCTATATTTTGTATCTTTCCCATTTTTCATTGATTTATCATTAGTTTACAATATTATAAAATGTCAAGGTGACACTTGACACCTTGATATTTGCGTAGAATTACGGCACGTACCTACAATGTTCTAGCATAACCCACTGGAAATGACAGACTAGGTTCTGGAAATTTTCCTTATAAAGTTCGTTGCAATGTAGTTTCTCTTGCTTTTTGATTTTTTTACATTGAAATACTATTTACCGCAACTTAATTTCAGTTAAGAGACATTTTAGAATGCACCATTTCTCATAGATAAATATTTTCTAGAATCATTTGGTAGATGAGACACGTTTATAAAAAACAGCCCATGTTTGCCTATGAAATTTGAGAAGCAGTTCACCAGACTCTTGGAGTTGAAACGTTTGTTAAGGAAGTAGTAAAATAGATACCAACATTGCTGCATGCTGTGTATTTAAGTGAGATATAAAATGAAACTTGAAGTCAAACCACAAAGTCCAGAGCTTTTACTCTCTCATTAGCTTGTAATAGGAGAAAGGGGAATAGGAAAGTCTCTACTTTTCTAATGTTTAGAATAACTTTAAAGAATGTTTATATCACATAAAAATTGGAATCATTATTTTAAATATTACACAAATGTTTGGAAACAGGGAGTCAATGCTTCCCTTGTTTACTTTATTAATACTTAGTTATTTTAAACTGTAAACACTGCGGTTAAGCTATAGCTGGTATCTGAATAATACGTTTGTTCTAAGAAATAAAGGACCTCATTATTTAAAAATGTTTCTTCTTATTGCTACCACTAAAGCTACTTCTACCTACAGTTTATTGGTCATTATTTTTAAAGAGAATCATAAAGTAAATTCATTTGTTTTTATTTTTCTTTGTTTTGCCTACAAATTCTTGGGGTATGTTTGCAATATTGTCGCAAGTAAGCTCAATGCAATTACCTAGAAGCATTGAAAACATACCTATTTCCCTTGCTGCTTACACAATCCAAAGCTCATCTGCTGCCCAGTTTGAGGGCTAAACGGCTGTCCTTGCAGAAGGCTTAGATCCTATGGCAGGCACACTGAGGCACAACTCAAATAGGAGGTTCAGGGTTGAGTTGGAACTGAAAGGTAAGCGTGATAGTTCCCTAACAGCTCCACTGTGAGGCATGACCTTATCCAGCATTCAGAACAGAAGCTGGGACTCACAGACAAGAGCTGAAAGGTTACAGCCATCAGAAGACAGAAACAAAAGAAATTGTCCAAAACACTGGGACCCAACTGAGCATTTTTTTGATAGGCGACAGACTCTTTCTGCCAAGGGCAAGTGTGACATATTAAGGATATCTGCCTGGATTTTGGAAACCCTCCACACTTTTCACATTTATTACCTCAAAATTCTATTATGGTGGCTATTTTGATGCACTCCCCCACTGTGTTTGTCTAGAGAAAAAATATGGTTTGTGAAGGTGAAATTCACTCGTTATAGAATCTATGAGGGTGACTTGGATTTAAGGCAAACAAAAGGATGTGTGAGTCTTTAAACTTTGATCAGTTTTACCCCACACCTGTGTGTCATTCATCATCAACCACATTGCCTACTTACCTATTTACCCACCCAATTACCTATAGTTTCAATATTTTGCCTCTTTTAAATTAGTCAAACACAAATACCTTTTACTCAACTATGATTGACCTGAGGTGAAGTGGTTGTTTTGGATTTTGAGATCAGGTTGTCATAGAATAAAAAATTATTCATTTGCCTTTACTTAGGCAGACTTAGCAATTTGCCTAACTTAAATTTATGTCCTAGAGGATTCCATCTCAGGGACTTGGTGATCTCTACTTAAGTTTATTCTAAGCCAATCAAGTCAAATTATAGAAACAAGTTTCAATAATCTTTGTGGTATATTATTATTATTCCACAAAGAAATAAATGTTTTGGCAATGTATTTCACTCAACATGTATGCATTTATTAGAAGTTTGCATTTATAAGAAGATGATGATTTAAATGATCTGGTGGAGGTTGAAAATTTCTAACTGAAAGTAAGAGAAGGGTCTTTAATTCCAACTATATAGCATTTGATATAAACTGCACAGATATGTTCACAACCAAATGCATACTGCCTCTGGCTCATGAAATTTAAGGATCTCTGAAAAATTTTGGTGCATCTCAAATTTTTTCGAAGTCTAGCTGATCAGCATCTTGTTTTGCTTCTTGACAGTCATTTTCCTTTTCTGACAAACCTTAAACAATTTTCACTGCCACGTGCTTTTGCATTGCACATTGTTCTGAGATTAAAATAATAGCCTGTTTGCTTGACAGAGTTCAACTGAATAAAGAAAAACAAAAAGCAGTGGGAAATTTTCAAATTTCATTTCCTTCATAAAATATACCCATTCTGGTTAATATGTGAAAATAAGTAAACAATAGATTCTTGTGATTTAGAATCATTAACTGTTGACAGTAGGCAACAAATCATAGAGAGTAATATACATATAAAACTATATAAAATAATGTATATATATTATATATATCAGAGAGCCCAACAAACTACTGAGAGTGTCCCACCCACATGGGCAGAGCCTGGCAAGCTAACCATGGCATATTCGATATCCCAAAAACAGTAATGAAAGGTCTCATTCCCCTGATCCTGAAAGAGCCTCCAATAGTTGAGAAAGATGAGTAAGGAGAAGCTACTAAAATCACAGGACTGGGAGGAATAGACTCATAACTGATGCCTGCTAGAGTTAATCGACAAACAATTGGATGACAGTGATACAGTGATACAGTGATACAGTGAATTTGTAAGGTAATTGTTTACCAATTGCCCCCCTCGATGGTTCACTGCCTTATTGTGGCAAGGGGTGGTAACGGTGCCAACTGGTAAAGAACAAACCAACGGGTACCGCCCAGAGTTGTAGGCAGGTACAGGGTTGGACTCCTTGCACCAACTGTGTTGATCTCGCCAGTACTTTCTGTACGTGAGCTGCACATCCATGCACAAGGTATGTGGCGTGTTTGTCAGTGTGCAGATCATTACAAAATGCCACTCACACTTTAAAGCCTTGCAAGCTACCTGTGGCATATTTGATATGCCAAAAACAGTAACAAAAATGATCCTCATCCCTCTGACCCTGAAAGAACCCCCAATAAAGTTGAGTTGAGAAGTATGAGCAAGGAGAGGCTGATAAAATCTCAGGGCCGAAGGAGGCTGCCAAAACAAAGAACTAAAATGACTGCCTGCACTTTTAACGCATGTATGCTGGCATCAGAATCTTCCATAAAGGACGGGATGGTGCAAGCACAGAAGATCAAGTGCAATGTCATTGACTTGACCGAGATGAGAAGGCATTGATCACATCATGCTGTATTAGACACGGGAGAGGAACTGTTCCTCAGAACATGCGATAGTAGAGGTGTCAGTGGTGTCGGTCAACACAAACTTGGCCATAAGCATTGATTTGTTTTAATGCCTAACATCCTGAATCGGATGCTTACTTTTGAATAGATGTGACTCATTGCGCACAGTTTCTATCTTCGTCATCTATGCACCAACATCCAACTATGACGAAGAAGAAATTGAGAAGTTTTTCATGGAGCTGGAGAAGTTTTATAAGGAAGACCACACCTTCTATAAGGTTATTGTTGGTGATTTTAGCACCAATATAGGACCAAGAAGTCGCCCGAAGAACTCCTCATCGGGACCCACAACCTAGAATGGAACCAACAGGGTGAGACTCTGAGTTCATTATGTCGACCCAAACCATCCATGGTAACTTGCAGTTCCAGAAGGGCAAATCTAGACATTGGACATGGGAGTCTCCCAGTAGATAGTTCCACAACAAAATTGACCACATCATATTCAATCGATGGTTGTTTTGCCTGACCAGTGTCACCTTTGTCCCAAAATTCCAAATGGGATCAGACTACAGTCTCTGTGCGAAATTATACTTCAGGAAGCAGAGACAAAGGGCTGCAAAGTTTAAGAAGACAACTCTCAGAACGACCACCAACTGGGAGCTCTTTGGCACTATTGCCTCAATGTAGGAAGATGCCATCATTGACAACATCAACAAGGAATATGATCAACTGGTTCAGCACCTCCATTATTGTGCAAGAAATGCTAAGAGAGAAAGCCAAAAAAAAGACACCTGTCCTTGGAAACTCTTGAGTTTGTTTGCCAATGTGGTTTGGTGCGAGCCTCAGGTAATCACAAGCTAATGTCCGAGCTTGCAAAGCTGTGCAGGGAAGCAATAAAGGAAGATCTCCAAGAGAAAAGAGCAGCAGTGTTGGGCGATGTGGCAGAAGCCAAGAAAAGTATTCGCAATGCCGCCTGTCCTTTGACAACTATAAGACCAAGATGACTGCCCTCTAACGTCCTAATGGATCTATCACATCTTCCAGAAGGGCTTCTACTCGGATCTCTTCGATAGCCATGTCCACCTGCCCACATACCAAATTCCGCAGGATGGATTTGTCATCCCCAGCATTCTCCCTTCTGAAATCCTACACACCATTTCGTTGGTAAAGCACCCCCGGTCCACACAAGGTCAGACCAGAACACCTGAAGAATCTGACACCAGTACTCATCAATACACTGGCTCAGCTCTTCACACGCTACCTCTCTGAATGCAAAGTTCCTTCTCAGTGGAAAACCAGCAGGAACGTTCTGTTGTACAATAAGGGAGATCAACACTGGCAACTATTGCCTGATCTACCTGTTGTCCGTCGTCTATAAGCTGTTCACTTGAGTCATCCTGAATAGGATTGGCAGAACACTAGACAAAGGACAAACATGCAGGCAAGCCAGGTTCGAAAGGATTCAGCACGATCGACCATATCCACACAGTGACCAAACTCATTTAGGTTTCATGAGAGTTCAAGATGCTGCTCTGTCTAATGTTCATTGATTTAAAGAAAGTCTTTGATTCTGTTGAGACTGAAGCAGTCATCAAAGCCCTAGCCAAATAGGGTGTTCACACTCAATACATCAGGATACTCCATGAGCAGTATTATGGATTCACCACCAGAATCTCACCATTCTACAGGGAAGTGATCAGCAACATGAAGAGAGGGGTTCAGTAGGGCAATACCATTTCACCGAAACTCTTCAGCGCCACTCTTGAAAATGTCATGCAATGACTTGATTGGAAAGGAATGGGAGTGAAGATAGAGAGTTGGCAACTATACCACCTCTGCTTTGCTGATGATATCGTTCTAATAACACCAAACATTAGCCCAATGCTGGCCGACTTCTACCACGAGTGTGGAAAGATCAGACTGCAGCTGAATCTCACGAGTACAATATTCATGAGAAATGAACTAGTTCCTGATGTTCCATTTGCTCTCAATGGAACAAACATCTCCGAATGCAGCAGTTATGTGTACCTAGGTCGAGAACTCAGCATGACGAATGACTTGGCACCTGAACTGCGCAGGAGGAAGAGAGCAGTGTAGAGTGCCTTCAAGAGCATCGAAGAAGTTGTTAAGAGGATGAAGAATCTTTGGCTACTGGCACATCTTTATGACTCCACCATTCTTCCTCCACTAACATATGCCTCTGAGACCTGGGCCCTACAAAAACAGTTTAAGAACGGTCTCCCAAAAGTCAGGTCTCCCAAAGAGGAATCCAAAGAGCTATGCTTGGAATATCATGTTTCACTCAAATGAGAGAAGGAATCTGGAGTTCCAACCTCCATGCTGTCTCGTTTGCCAAGGCATCGAAAATCAGATGGACCAGACACGCAATGCGATTTGGAAATGACCACTGTACTAGTGCTGTTACCGACTGGATTCCACAGGATGTCAAGAGAATGACTGGCCACCCACCTACGAGATGGTCAGACTTCTTCGTCAAGACTCTGAATGAATCATTTGAGGCTCTTCTTGTGCCTGGAACAAGCAGACGCCATTGAGCTACACTAGCATGCAACAGGAACAAATGGAGGGGTTACTGGTGTCCACTCAAGCAAATTGATGAACAGTAGGATGACAAGTGATGCAAATGATAGCAATTGCTACATGACGGTCAATATTTAAGCTCATAACATAAAACTCTTCCCTTTGTAGACAATAGTTAGAACACATAAATAAAAATATATATAATATGTGTATGCATACATACATTATATACACTATATTTGATGGTTTTTTATACATTCTATATAAGATATATGGGAGTGAAGTTGCGACTTTTTTTTTTTTTGCTTTTTTGGGATCACACCCGGCGACACACAGGGGTTACTCCTGGCTCACACACTCATGAATTACTCCTGGTTGTGCTCGGAGGACCATATGGGATGTTGGGAATCAAACCTGGGTCAGCAGTGTGCAAGGCAAACACCCTACCCACTGTGCTATTGCTCCAGACACAAGGTTGCAACTTTACATGGAGTTGTCCTTTGATCAAAGACTACTCAGATCTCAGACACAGGAGCACTAGAACAGCAGTAAAGTGTTTGCCTCGCACAGAGCTGACCTGGGTTCCATCCCTGGCAACACATATGGCAGCACCATCCTGATCTCTGACTATAGAGCCAGAATTAATTCCTAAGCATGGCTGGGTACAGCCCTCAAAAATAAATGAATTAAATTTTAAAAAAAAGTACTCCCCCAGGAGGTGATTTTGGAACAAAGATCCGAGCAGCGAGTACAAACTTCAGAACAGTGCCTACTCAGTGATTTGAGCAGAGCAAATGAAGGAGCACTGGTAGGGGAGTAACTCACAGTTACTGGGACACTAATTTCACTACAACATCTAATTATCCATGTAGGTTTTTCTAATGATTCTTGTGTAATTGTGTTAGACAGGAATCACCAGGGAGAAATTGGTAAGCAGGGGACCGCAGTTGGGATTCATATTTTTCATATTCTTAAAGGATTTCACTGGCTTCCCTATCACACACAGAATGTAGAAAGACAAGAGAAAGTTATTGCAAACATAATTGTAATTAACAATAATAACTTAGTAATCTGGTGATAGCACAACAGGTATGGCATTTGCCTTGCATGTGGCCAAGGCAGGTTCAGTTCCTCTGTCCCTCTCAGAGAACCTGGCAAACTACCAAGAGTATCCCGCCCGCTCTGCAGAGCCTGGCAAGCTATCTGTGGCTTACTCAATATAAAACAGTAACAAGTCTCACAATGGAGGTGTTACTGGTGCCAGCTAGAGCAAATCGATGAACAAAGGGATGACAGTACTACAGTGATAGTAATCTGGGAAAGACAATGGCTTAAGATGTTAACTAAATATTTTGAATCACAGACACATTTGGAATTAGTTCCTCACCATCATATCTGAGACTTAATTCAAGTATTTCTTTGCTAAAAATTCTGTGCCCATCACAGTACACAGTAATTATAAATACATACATATATTTATAAGTATATATATGTACATATTTCCTAAAGATAGTTGTTTAGATGTCAGGTATCCTCTTATTTCTCTTATATTTTAATTTCTAGCTTACTTGAGTTACCCATTCATGTGCAATTAGAACAGCATAGCTCTAAATAAAATTTAGTAAATCAGGGAGGACAAGTGACTAGTGGAATTATTTGGTAATTATTTCTACAAAGTTTAGAGAACAGAATCAGAAATAAACACAGGTTCAGTGGTAAGGTATAAGCCTTGTATGTGTGAGACCCTGAATGTAATCTCCAGCACCTCAAAAACAATGAAACAAAACTAAATGCAAATGTTAGGGTTATTTAATTATTTAGAGCCACTTATAGAATTATAATGGAATACTCGCCATATCATTTTAAATTTAATTTTTTAGTTTTACTGAGAAATAGTCTACATGTACTGAGAAATAGTCTACAATTACTGCAGAAACTTAAAGGATACAGTTTCCAGGGTGATGGTTAGATTTAGGTATAATATGAAATGATATAAAGATATGTTCTAGTTACACTCTTTTGCTCATTATATATGCACTGAAAAAGAAGAAAAGGAGAAAAATCGTTCTTTTTTTAATTTATTTTTTAATAAGTGAATCACTGTGAGGGTACAGTTACAGATTTATACATTTTTGTGCTCATGTTTCCCTCATACAAAGTTTGAGAACCCATCCCTTCAACAATGCGCATTCTCCACCACAAATAAACCCAGTATCCCTCCCACCCTCCCCAATCCCATCTCCCCCCCACCCTACCCTGTCACTGTGGAAGGGTATTCCCTTTTGTTCTCTCTCTCTAATTAAGTGTTGTGGTTTGCAATAAAGATGTTGAGTGGACATTGTGTTCAGTCTCTAGTCTACATTCAGCAAGCATCACCCTTACCCCGCATGGCTTCCAACCACATTTTACTTGGTGTTCCCTTCTCTATCTGAGTTGTCCTCTCCCCAGAATGTGAGGCCAGCTTCCAAGCCATGGAGTCAACCTCCTGGTACTTGTTTCTACTATTCTTGTGTGTTAGTCTCCTACTCTGTTATTCTATATTCCACAGATGAGTGCAATCTTTATATGTCTCTCTCTTTCTGACTCATTTCACTTAGCATGATACTTTCCATGCTGATCTACTTATGTGCAAAGTTCATGACCTCATTTTTTCTAACAGCTACATAGTATTCCATTGTATAGATGTACCAAAGTTTCTTTAACCAGTCATCTGTTCTAGGGCACTCAGGTTTTTTCCAGATTCTGGCTATTGTAAACAGTGCTGCGATGAAAATTTAAGTGCAAATGTCAAAATCGTTCTTCTTTAATTGTGGTATCAGGATTTAGTCTCTTTTCTGTGTATCATACAACAAAGTTTGTACAGTCATCATTTTTACATTGCTTCTCTATAATTGATCTTGTAACTGGACGTTTATCACCTTTGGCAGTGGGATGAAGTTTTGTGCACACCCAGATGTGCTCGGGAAACTCAGGGACAACTCATAAAAGAATTTGGGGTACCATATGGGATACTGGGGATCAAACCCGTGTTGGATGCATGCAAGGCAAGTACCTTACTGACCATACAATCTTCCTGGTCCCAAGAGGTTTATATATTTTGACCATCTTCCTTCAATTTTCCTATGCTTCCTCCATCATCCACATCTAGTAAATATGTTTTTAATTTTTTTCTATAAACTTTCTTTTGTATTAGATTTCACATGTGAGATGTATAGTATTTACCTTTCTGTCTGATAATTCACTGAGCTTAATTACATCTATGTTGTCACAAATGATAGGATTTCTGTATTTTTAAAGTTCAATATTTTTCCATTGTATTAAATAATTATTTGTGTTTCATATATCAAATTGTAAGTTTCTCAGTAA
This sequence comes from Sorex araneus, assembly GCF_027595985.1. Taxonomy (NCBI): domain Eukaryota; kingdom Metazoa; phylum Chordata; class Mammalia; order Eulipotyphla; family Soricidae; genus Sorex; species Sorex araneus. The sequence goes on along the minus strand of NC_073302.1, from coordinate 266,951,136 downwards.
TTTCAGCTTTATTCTGATTTAATTTAAGGGATATTTGAATACCAATAATTATTCAGATATAACTTTGACCAATACATAAAACTTGTAAAGAAAATTTTATTTTACTTGTAGGCTATTTGTTTGTGGGTTACTTGGTGAAAAGTATTATAATTATAATATCAATAATTTTTTTTCATTAAGAATTTGGGGTTCTTTTGTTGACTCCTTAAGATAGCAATCTTGAATTGCAACTAAAGAAACACATGTGTTCAATTAAGGAACTATTTCTTAATCAAACATATGTGGCAAATTCCACACAGTATGACCTTTTTCAGAATAGGTTACAGAGTTCATTATCATATGAAAGACAGGAAGAAACATTTCAATAAGGCAATCAAATGATCTTTTTTCTTTAACCTGTATTTTGTCACACATAAGCAGGAAACTATTTCTTACATCTTCCTGTTACTCAAACCACCAAATTGGAAAGTGTTGCTTTGTGTAAGACAATTTGTACAAAATTAGTTTATCCTTCAAAAGATCTAAAAATTGAGTTTAGTTCTATTATAAATTTTTGGGGCAAATTTCTTTGACATATTTTTGTATCTCTACATATAAATTTTTCTGTAGGTATATTCAATCAGTTTTTGTATCTTTTTCTCTACATTTTTTCTTACAGCAAAAAATCAGTATACCATGGATAAAGACTTTTATTAAATTTTGTGGGGAAAAAAGATATCTGTTGAAGTGCTCTTTTAAAAATCTACTTCTCAATAAAATTTTAACTCACTTTTCCTATAACTATGCATAGTGTTTTTAGATGTGTACTATGTAAGATGAACTCCAACTTTATATTTAACATACATAGTTGAGTTAGTAAAATATATTATCAATAAAGCTATGTGAATTGCTGGCTTCATATCAAATATCTTCAAAATATGGAAATGATATACTCTTTATTACAAATGTTAGAATTCTTACTTAGAATATTAAAACTGTTTCAGTTAACTTTCTCTCACTCTTTGATGTGACATTCTCACTACATACTAAAAATTTAATGAGACTGTGAGAATACAAACTACTTTTATTGAAAAGGATTTTAGTATATCTAGAAGTGATTTTCCTGAAAGAGCGCCATTCTGATTTACTGCAACTCATTGACATAATATAGTAATAATGGGTTCAGAGTTTCTACCCTCTACAACTTTACCATTGCTCTACTATGGACAACCTTAACCAGATTTTTTTCAGATCATAAAAATTTTTCTTCATCCATAAAATGATCCTCTATAATATGCCTTTCAAATATCTTACCTATTATTTATATTTTGTTATTATTTAATTTTTCAATGACTATCATTTTTTCATTGATGTTACTAAAAATTATTTCTAAGTGTTATTTTTAAAATACAATGCAATTACATGTAGTCTTTCAGTAAACTTTTGGTTGATTCTGTGTTTCACAATTACAGTGAAATCTAAGCCTCATCCTATCCTAGATCAATTTGAGAAAATGCTATATTGCTGAATCATTTTCCTCTGTTCTGTCACAGAATTCTAGTATATCTTTGTGTTTTTATCTGTTAAGATCAAATAAAGAATAGTCGCACAATGAATATCATTGTTGTTTCTGTTAAAAAATCTGTTTGAGAACTGAATAATATTTATACAAATGAACAATGATATTCAATAATTATTTTTAAAGGAAAGAAACCTGGAAATGTTACTTTCAATATTGTTGAACAAGAGAGAGCTGGTTATACTGTCAATAAATGAGTTTATTATATATTTATCTTGCCTCAAAATAAGAAAATCTGCACTATTTAATATTTTCCTTCTTGTTTGGATCATTTCAAAACCCAAAGTCACATTTGTTGTTATTACAATGCCATAGCAAGAACTTTGAAATACCTTTTATTTCTCTTGCTTAAATGCATCATTTTATCAAACGTTATGATGCATGGTGTTATTCCATAAAAAGTCATTTAGTGATTTAAATATATTATAAATGTAAATAAATTAGAATATAATATGTGAATCTATATTATGTAGAACCATGTCTGTGTACAAGCAGATTGAGAAAAAGGACAATAATGCCTATGATGGCAGACAGATTTCAAACTGTAAATTTATAGCAGTTTGGCAGAAAAATAAATAATGAGAATCAGGACATTTTGAGAGTTTATTTCAGTTTATTTCTCATAAAAAAGTACCAGAAGCCACTGCAGATCTGTGTAGTTGCCAGTATTCCTAGTAGAAGTTTTATCAAACGGTCTATTTCTGGGATTCAGTAAATAATATGTCACTGCAGCGGATAGACAGATTCTTCCAAATATTAACCCTGCTAGCATCGTGTCTTCAGGGTTCAGTGCTGACCATCACTTCAGGTTATGCAAAGTGTTCAAATGCCAAATCGGGTAATGCCCATTTTCACTGATAACCAACCATTGCAAACATCCCAGGCTGTTGTCAGCATAGCAGGTCCGGAGCCATCCATCAGCGCTGGGAGTTCTGTCATATGCATTTAACTTCAGCATCAGCCTGCAGCTCAAAGTCTTTGTTACTGAACAATCATTGTCACTGTTTGGGTGGGGAGAAAACAACGCCAAAAGTTGGGGGCATTTAATGTTTTTTTTTTTTTTATCTATAGCTTTTCAAAATTTTTCTCTTTGTGGAATGCCTACCCCTGGTGTGGGTGACAGGAAACCAGAATCTGCCATTCTGACTCATGAAATTGATAAAGTCCATTGATTGGGAAGTAAAGGTCTGAGGATGCCAATAACAATTCCTGCATTACTTGTTCTAAATTCCAAAGTAGAATGATGTGCCTTCACCAGGACAATATTCTTACCATATGCTTCTTAATGTTCTGATTCTCTAGGGTACAGTTGAACAATCTGAACATCAGATAATGTGTTTTATCCTCCCCAGGACCTAGGTCATATTCTGGGAATAAATTAGGCTTAAAGAAGTTCATTGACTCTTTCAGGCCACTGGGGAACTATTTAAGGAAGCACGTGTCCAGGCAAGGGGTGTGGCTATCTTTCTGGAATAAAGATTTATTTCAAACTTTTGTGGAAAAGTGCATACGGTTTTTTCTTTGGCTGCAACATACGTAGATATTCTTTTTAGAGAATGACCATATCCTTTGTTTATTGTGACATATTGAAGGGCAAAGGGGACAATGGGCAATAATATCATGAATCAATGAGGAGACTGATTCATATTTTCTAGCATGTAGTGCTGTGGCTTATTAAAATGTCTTGATCTTATTATTTTTTTGAAGAGATAAAGTTTTAACAAAGATTATTCTTTCAGATGGGCTCTAGCACATACAAGGAGATGAAATAAAGCTAAGTGAAAACACATTTGAAACTCTAGGTCTATTTGAAATGAGAGTATCTTTTATGAGAGAGAAAACTGCAAAGACAGAAAGAATGCCTTGAACATATATCTAATAAAAATATCTTTTCTTCAAAGGACTCAAAGCATTTTAATAAGCTAACTTGCCTTTATAACATCTTGCTTAGAATTTTGAAACCATAAAACAAAAGGAGACTAAACCATCTTTATGTTTATTGTCTGATGAGAGGGGGAAACGTCTCTCTTAGATGGAAGGATAATCTTTGAAAGATTTACTATTATGCAACATTTCCATTTCTGCTCCTAATTCTGGCTTTTCATTTGAGCAAAGATAAACAAATAGTCATCCTTCTGTCTGCTTAAGCTCAAGGTTCAGACCACTATCTTTGTCCATCTACATAAGCTTTCAAGATCTATTTTGCATGAAGACTACTCTGTCATTGATTAAACCTGTTACTGAGGATTACTGAACAATTTATCATTTTTGTTGTCTCTTAAAAGTTGATAATTAGGATACCTGCTTTTAACCTTGATGTTATCCTAATTATCCCAGATGGTGAAAGGATTACTACGTGTAAAAGTATTTTCCAATTGCTTGTTCTGTATGGAGAATCAAACTGGAAAAACAAATGAAGCAAGTATCATAAATAGCAGAGCAACAAGCTCAAAATAGCTTGGCACAAATTGGGTACATAATTACTGAGGAAATGAGTACAATAGGATGGAATAAGGAAGACTTCACAAGGAAGGGAAATCAGGAATTTAACTACAATGAAATGATAGTGATATGTAGAAAAGCAACTCCACAGTCAACATTAGGTAGAGACAAATATTATAACGAGAAATGGGGCTTTAACATCGATATTTACAGTGCACATTTTTATACTGAAGCAGGAAAGAATTTCATGCTTTTGCATTGCTAGTTTAAGCACAGAGTCAGCTGGTTTCCCAGCATCGTAATACAAACTTTACTGGATCAGTAAGAAATTTAGACTTACTTATCTCAAATTTTTAGACCACATTTATTTCTCTGTATAGTACTCTTCAAGCTTTATTTCTATCTTGCCTTTTACTTCCTTATTTAGGTATCCCTAGCTTGCTGAAAAGCCACATTTCCCACTTTGTTCTGACAAAAGACCTACTTTACTACCTGGTTTACACTGGCGTGAAGATATATAAAGATAATTTTCACCTCTAGGACACAAGCTGAAAAGTTAAAATACATTAATTTGATGTTTATTTTGCAGCTGCTGTAGAGAGGCAACACTGTCCCATAAACAGTGAGAATGGCACCACCCAAATCAAGATCACTGAACACAAATGACTGGAGAAGTAGGCTCTTGATTTATTGGTCATTCTTGCTTTTGCTCTATGCTAGTCTAAGTTTTATGTTATTTACTATACATTGGTCAGTTATTCGGGAGATAAAGGAATGTAACTGTCTTCATGTTAATCAATGGCAATTACTCCCTTATATTATGCAGTTTTGGTTTCAGGAAGGTTGCATAAGAGCACTTTGTTCCGGAATACAGGGAAAACTATAATGTATTCTCTACATAGCAGTGAAAGTGATCATTTCAAAATTTAAGATCTTTAAAACCCTGTGACTCCAACTCCTTCAAATCTTTTCTATCCCATTCAGACTGTAGACCGACCTCTTAATAGGCCAATATGAACTGCTCTCTTCTGAGCCCGAGTAATTTTCTGGCTTACTCTCCTAACTACCTCTGTCCGCTTTGCCCCTCTCCCGTCCCAGAGTGGCCTGTTAGATCGCTGTTGCAAAATAACATCGACTACGTGACTAAGACACAAATACTAATTTTTTCACAGCTTTGGAAGCTGGGAAGTCCGAGTTCAAAGTACCAGTTGCTTAAGTCTCTGGTTTGGGCGTGGTTCCTAGCACACGTATGGCATCTTCTCATTGTGACTGCATGTGGCGGATCAGGGGAAAAAAATGTCTGAAGACTCTCTTATAAGGGCACTCATCATTCATAAGGACTCTTCCAAAGGCTTGTACTGACAATATTATCACGCTGAGATTTAGCTGTTTAAATATGAATTTTAGTGAGTTGCAAACATTCAGTATATGTCACATTAAAAATACACCTATTTTGGAGTGTGTTTTTGCACTAGCAATTGCCATCAACCATCAACCATCTTTCGTTTAGGAATTGAAAGCCATCTCAGTCAAATATTTTCTTGAGTGCTAATTTCTTAATGTACATTCCCTTTACCAACCTATTTAAATTTGATTCGACTTACCACATGTAACTCCACCTCCATTGTCTGAATTGTGTTTTCTGCCATGTTCCTTACTTTCCACTTCAAATATTTACTTCTAAAAATCCAAACTATTTTATGATTTATTCATTATTTCCATTTATGTTGATTCCCCATGAAAATCCTTATGAACGCTGTAAATACTCCACAAAAATGTTGAAAATAATAAGCCAATCACAGTAAAGTGATAGGTTTCAAAGTAAATCTATAAAAATCTGTTGTATTACTACCTGAAAGGAATGGGTTAAAAGATAAAGAAATACGTAACATACCCACGTAAAATTTCATCTGTAGGGTGAGAGCTAGTAGAGGGATTTAGTGTTTGCTTTGCACATTGCCGGCTCTGCAGCTCTGCTAAGATACTCCAGCACCAGACATGGGTTCCTCAAGCACCATCAGGAGCAAAGCTGAGCACTGCCAAGTGTGGTCCAAAACAAATAAACAAATTTAAATACATCTATGCAAATCAAATGCAGTCCCTATCAAAATTCCAAAGATATTCTTCAAGGACATAGTATAAGTGCTTCCACTATTTGTATGAGGATACAAAACTTCTAAAATAAAGAAGTTATTTAATCCTAAAGCGGGGGGAAGGTGTAAGGCATCATGGCTCTGTCTTAAAACTACACTGTAAAGCTATAGTTATAAAAATAGTGTGGCGTTAGATAAAGCAAACACATAGATCAGTGGAAGAGGATTTAAAGCCCAGAAATAAACCCTTAGATATACAGACATTTCTTTTATAACAAAACAGTTAAAAGCAGAAAATGGAGAAATATAAGCCTCTTCAACAACTAGTGCTGGAAAAACTGGTTAATCACATGTAAAAGAATGAATCAAAACTATCTCACATTATTTACACATGTTTACTTAAAATGGGTTAAAGACTTAGGTGTTATAACCTGAATCCATAAAAATATACATTAAAATCACAGGTAATTCTTCCCTGATATTGACTTTACTAGTGTCTTCCAATGACTTAGTTCTATTGACAAAGGAAACAAAAGAGTATTACATCAATCTAATGAGAGAACAGTGGCTAAACAGAAGAGCAGTCTGTACAATTGTAGAAAATATGCACATGCAATATAACTGACAAAAGAATAATATCCAAAATACATCATAAAATTTAAAAATAATTGTAAAGTCACTATCACTGTATCACTGTCATGCCGTTGTTCATCGATTTGCTTGAGTGGGCGCCAGTAGTGTCTCCATTCGTCCTAGCCCTGAGATTTTATCAGCCTCTCCTTACTCGTCCTTCCCAACAGTGCCACATTGGAGACTCTTTCAGGGTCAGGGGAATGAGACTCATCATTGTTACTGTTTTGTAACAATGATGCCATTGTTTTTGGCATATTGAATGCACCATGGGGAGTTTGCCTGACTCTGCCATGCATGGTAGCTTGCCACGTTCTCCAAGAGGGAGAAGTAAACTATGAGAGGTCTTTTGGACTCCAACACAGCCACACGCTTCCGGGACCTTTGTTTTATAGTCTCTGAATCTTGGCCATTGATGGGATTACATGGTGCCTGGGGCAATGTGTGGGCATGACTGCCTAGCTACTGGAAAATGGGGGATCTAGGTGTAGGAGGTTCAGTCCCAATCCAAGCAGACTTGGAGATCTCAGCCCCGGGTCCCGCACTCCTGGATTCTTCTGCCGGTTCCTTCATGCATGAGGCTTGTTGGAGCATATGGAGAGTGGCCTTGAGCATGGCTATGGCTGGTTTCTGGAGGACTTTGGCTGCCGGGGCTCTGCTCAGGGTGGGGAGTGAAATTGTGAAATATTCACACAAAGTTGGCAGATAGAACAAAAAAAGAACTAAAAATAATTATAAAACATTCCCAACAAAGTTGGGGGAAAGAATTAAAGAGACCTATCAGTGGCAAACAACTGCATAAAAATGTGCTCATCACAGATTAACAGGAAAATGAAAATTAAATCAACAATGTTGCATTGTATTACACTTTTTTAGAATGACCAATATCAATGATCAAATAAGAAGTACTGATGGGAACGTTTAGCAGAAGAAACACTTATTCTCTGTTGGCTAGAATATACAACTGGTTAAGCCCCCATGGAAAACAATATGAGGATTTCGCCAAAAATGGAAAATAGCATTACTAACTGATCTATCAATTCCACTTTGAGTTATCTATGCCAACAATACACACAAAATCTATACTAAGAACACACATACAAAAATACTGTCAAAAATACATGAATATCTAAAGGTTTTTTGTTTTGTTTTGTTTTGTGATAGCATTGCTAAACAAAATAAGTCAGAAGGAAGAAGACAAAAGTGAAAAGCTTTACCTATATGAACAAGGTACAAAAAATTAAGGGAATAAATAATATCCAATAAAAACAAACTTATACACACACTATAATGAGAAAATTGATGTACCAAGTCTGGGGACCGCGGACAGAAAAGATTCCTTGAACTACGAAGAAGAAATGTTGATATTTTAGTGGTAGATATTATGTGATAATAGTGTACTCCTAGAATGTACAGCAACTGTACAAACAAACTTACTTCCAAAAAGAAATACATTTTTTACAAGGAATGTTAATTAATTTTGACAAGCAGAGGAGGGAGATAAAGTGAGGAGTAATGAAGATCAAAATTGAGATGAGATAGGAATAGTAGAGGCAAGTAGATGACTTTTTGGTGGTGAGTGTATGTAAGCTTTTACATGAATATCATAACCTTTAACACTAATGTAATAATGTTACCTCAACTTAATGAAAATAATTTCAAACATTCAATTTGAAGAAAATTAAAACAACAATGGTAGCCCCACAGTGGCAGATATTTTGTACTGTATTTTTTCTGAATATACAGATAACTGTTTGTGAATTCTCATATATTTAAATTTTCCTAAAACATTATAGTGAGTTTGGCAATTGAAGGGAAACAAGTGTTGGAAGGAAAAAAGATAGCATTCTACTATTGAAATCCCTTGCTTATTTAATCTTTCTACATTTACCTGATGTACAACATAGGATTTTTAAAACTGAAGTGAATGTGTAAAGGCATAAAAAGATGTTTAAGTAATAGAAATTTACTAAAAAAGTTAATATAACTAGTATTCTAGGAATAATTGGCAACTGCAATTTATGTCATAGGGTGTGGGAAGTTTTGCCGTCTATAATCATTTAACCATTATGATTCTTAGATCTTTATTTTTGCTAGTCTTTGATCAAACTAATAATTAAACATCTCTAAATAGTGGAGAAATGTTACAAGCCTGATGTTTGAAAGAATGTCTATTTGTAGAGAAGGGAACACCAAGTAGAGGATGTTGGGAGTACCCATTTGGGTTGAAAGATGAGAGCTGAAAGTAGACTACAGACCAAACATGAAGGCACTCAAACTACAACACCCAAAAGGAGAGAGAACTAAAGGGAATGCCCTGCTGTGGAGGCAGGGTGGGGTGGTGGGGGATGGGGTGGGGGTGTTGAAAGGGGTACTGGGATCATTGGTGGAGGAGAATGGGCACTGGTGGAGGGATGCGTAAATGATCACTGTATGAGTGAAATACAAACATGAAAGTTTATAAGTTTGAAACTGTACCTCACAGTGATTCACTAACAATTTTTTTTTTAAAAAAACGAATGTCTATTTGTACCATTTGGATTTTTTTTTCTCTATTGAACTAAATTTCTCAAAATTCAATCTTTGACTATCATTTCTGTTGTATTTGATGAGATTTGTAATTTGGCCACAAATTGCTTCATTTTGAATCATTCCATGAAGAGCAAAAATCACGTAAGAAAATTCATCTTTTTCCATTTTAATGTTAGAATTAAATATGAATTCTAAACAAATTAAATATAAAATTAGAATATATTAACCCTGCTCAAAATAAACCTCAAACTTCTGTGGAATTAAGGGAGAGCATGGCATGCCTATATTTTGTTAAATCAAAAGTACTGTCTTATAAAAATAAAATAAATTAAAAGTTTGGAAATCCTGTGGATAATTACAAATAAGTGTGTATGCATCATGTTCATGCATGTGTATCTGTGTGTGGGTGCACACTTGCTTTTGATGGTGGTAGTGGAATGGTGTTGATATCCTTATTTACATTTTTCCGGGCAATCTTTGGGTGAGGTAAACAAAATAATAGCAGTAATCACAAATTGTACTTTGAACAGAAATAGTTCTAAAGTGCTAGAAATTGAAAGGAAAGGTTGAAATGGATTGAACTTATAGACTGTTTCTTTAAACAGGATTTCTTATGATATATATGAAATACAGAATTTACATCTGGCTTTCAATTTTGCATTTAAATTATTACTATGATGCACTTTTGAAATGAAAGCAAAATACATTTTTATTAAGACATCCGTAAATTGTATAGCTTCAATATATCATTTGTGTGAAAAATTCACTACCTGTGGCAAGTCTAAGACACCATCCCTGAAATTTTCTATTAATTTCACTGGATTTTATGAACCTCTGTTGCACAGAAAATTGTTTTTTCTCTTGTAAGGAAAAAATCAACATAGAAAAATGCTGTACTTGGTAAACTTGTTGCATATAATTAGACTGATGTCATTTTATAATTTCCAAAATTCTATATTTGATATCCAAATGCAAAACTAGCGAGACTCCAAAGCTAAACTGCTAAAAATGTTTTTTATGACAAAGATTTTGTCAGTCATTCCAAAATTCTGATTCCAACGTTTGAAAACTTGCAACCTCAATTTATTTGACTTTTCAAGAAAGCTGGAAAAACAACTAATATCTTTGTTCTCTGTGGTTAACACTTTTCTTATTTAAAGGTTTTAAAATGAACCATCTGGAATGCCTATTGAAAATATATGTGAATTCTTTCTAGAAAAATTGTATCAAAAGGTGGCATAACCTGTCTCTTATCCTAATGTCAGGGCATAGGCAAAAGAACTAAGAAGATTTTAACTAGTCTCATCAAAAGTTCACATCAAAATAAAAGAAGCCCATCTCACTCTATGTTTTAGAATTTAGCAATAGTATTGTACAATATTGCTTTTGAAGTTAGATCTAGATTAATATCAACATTATTATAAAATCTTAATTACAGTTTACACAATATAATTATTGCACTTCATTGAATTATAATCTATTGATATATAATTAATTTCTATTTTAATTGTTTAATTAATTTATTTTTAAATTAACAGCAATAGCTATTTTAATATATACTAATCAGATTGCATGCCTACAACTACCAAAATATTAAAATTCTGTCAGATTACAAAATCTTGATTTGAATAATTTTTTAATTCCTTTTTGTCCTTTGCAGTAAAATCTAAAAGCAATAACTTGTCTCAACAGTAATGCACTAATTATTTATAAGGTGTGTCTCACAATTTTTGAAGAAAAAAATACTTACATTTGTAGGTTGATATGATTTTTTATTATAAATTTTGTTAATATTTCTGCATGTCTTTGTTTGATTACTTTCTTTTCATAGCAATTTTTTAAAACCTGAGTATACAAAGGTTTGTTCTGAAAATTGGAAAAGCTCTAGTGATTCTGTGATGGGGTTCATAGATGCCACGGTTTGATATATGAATTATGCTATAACTCTAAAAATCATAACATTTACAATTCTGAAATAGTTACCAAGTCCGTGATTTATTCCAAAATATAATGCTGGTTTAAAGTCTTGCTTTCATGATCTTGGGATTGTGATGGGTTGATGTGATAGTCTTATGATTCATGAGGATGGCTCATTCATTATTTTTGAGTGGGATAAAGATAGTAGAGCTTATTTATAACTCCCTTAATTGTTTGAAGCTAGAGATGAAGATATAAAATTCTACAACTTAGTTTGCCCTATTCTTGCTTATATTGTATCACAAGGACAAAGATTCATTAAAGAGACCTTTAAAATGTGTTAATCTAGGTACTTTAATGAAATTTGTTTGCAGGGCAACCTGTCCCACTTATTTATGCTTAGTAGTATTCATACATAATGGTAATGTGACTGCTCATCTCTGAACCATTAAGGAAAGAAATATGGGAAAAGGGGACACAGTGATTAATTTGGGGTGGATGCTTAGAAGTTGAGGGTGTTTTTTCTTCCCTTGTGAAGCGAACTATGCTGATTTTACTTAGTATTTTTTTAAATACATTAAAAATCTGAATTAAAATACGCAATAGACCAGGAACACTTTAAAATAGAAAAGGGAAGTTGTATTTATCACTGTGAATAAAGAATGTAAAATAAATTTAACATATAATTTCAAGCAGTGAAAGGATGTTCGTATTTCATAAACACTGTACCTTCAAAATCAATGCTTTTTAAAAACAAAGAGAAAAAGATTCTATTATTTAACTATGATTGTATTTCAATTTTTTTCCTCTCCTTTCAGAGAAAGGTCTCAGATTTTATTATTAATCATCTCACTTGGTGCTTTTGATCTTTCATTGTTCTTTGAATGATCACCTTTACTTTCTTTATCTTGACTCTCTCCTCTTATCTAGATACTTCTGCAAATACTAAAATCATACTAAAATAATATTTCCCCTGTGAAACAAAGCCACTGCTATTAGGCAGTGATCAAGCCACACAAAATATCAAAGCTTAAATCCTTGAAGATTCATATTTTATGCACTAAATTGACATTTGAACAGGGACGAGCCTGGCTAGCACACCTGTAATCTTTTAGGATCCGCTGCAACGGTTTCAAGGGTATAGTATGAAAACATGTTCACTTCCCTGTCAGCAGGTTGATGTGAACTATCGGTGAAGAATTTAGTTTAAGCTGTCAGCCAGAACTTTTCTCATTGTTACCACAATTTCTTCTCAAGATCGTGGAACTCAGAGAGAGATAGAAGAGTAAGAGAGAGACAGAGACAGAGAGACAGAGAGGGAGTCCACAGAAAACTAAATCATTGATCATTATAAAACTTTGTTCAAAAATCACATTGTCATTTTCAGTGCATTTTCTTCATAGAAGCACTCAAGAACACTTTTCCAATTTGGGTATGAGAATAAAGGGGTTGAACGCTTGATGGAGTCCATGCAACAGTACTGAAAGAGCCTGTGTGCTCAGAAGTATTGCTGCAGCCATTTTTGAAGAGTAAAATCGTCCATAGTCTGCTCACAAGAATTCATAGTCCCTTATGCAATATGCATCTCCACCCTCCTCCAAGATTCCCTTTCCAAAGTAACATTTCAGCATTAGCCTCATCCTCAAGTATTGGAACTCCTTATAAATCAGCTGAAGATACAAATGGCAACCCTAGCTTCCCTCCCCCCCCAACACACACACACATCCCTGAGCCAACCACACTTCATCAGGTTCCAGTCCTATAGTACAGTTCTCAAACTAAAGGCCCAAGACCAAAGAGATTGTTCCTCTCCCTGACTCCTCCCTCATTCTCTCATTTTAGGCTCATATTTGGAAGATAAACACTAATAATGACTACAGATTCCTTCGCCAGATAGGGGAAAGGAAAGCATAACTCCGTCACTGATCTATAGCAATTCTAAAATATAATGAGATTGCAAGTTGCAAGTTCTCGGACTGAGTGCCAGAGATGCTGTCCAGAGATGATTCATCCTCACTCTTGACATTGCTCTTTGAACTCTAGTTTCTGCCTTCTGAAACAACCCTCATATAGCACAAAAAGTGCCTGGGGTTTGCCACTCATTCATTTCCATCTTTTTCTGGTCCACTGCAGAATGGGGATCTTATATTCTCCATTCCTTTCCCCAGTTCAAGATAGCAATATTTCTACTGTTGAAGTTTTCTCTTCGAATTGTGGATTGGCCATGATGAGTGATGCAATTTTAAATGGTCCATGCAGAAATCTCAGATAGGCTTTTCTATTTCTATAAAGCTTATGACAGAAATTGCCCTTAAAATTTTAGATACATAATCCTTATTTAGTAAGTATAACAAAACTACTAAGATCCTTAAAAGGTCTTAGATTCATTGAATATTCTTCATGGGCCTCCTGTCTAACTAAAAAGTCTTCTGATACACTGCTATAAATATTACTGAGATCTTAAAAAATTGTGTCACCCTTGATTTGATCTTTGTTCTGAAGCTATATTTGAGAATCATGCTATAGTTGGATATGAGAGAGTCTTTTTTTGACTCAGTAAGTTTGACACATTTATATATTTTCTCAATTTTGTCTCAATTTTGTTTGATAACTGAGCAATTTATTTTTCATATATATTCTCTTTCATTCTATTATTTAAAAAGACAGATTTTCAATAATTTTCTTGGAAAATCTCTTAATCTGAGTTGTCTAATTTACTAAGCATATGATATCACAAGGAGTAGGGCTACTAATTTTTACTTAATAATTTTGTGAGGGACTGGAGAGATAGCACAGCAGGTAGGGCATTTGCCTTGCATGCAGCTGACCCAGGTTCAATTCCTCTGTCCCTCACGGGTAGCCCAGCAAGCTACCGAGAGTATCCCGCCCACATGGCAGAGCCTGGCAAGCTACTCGTGGCATACTCAATATACCAAAACAGTAACAAGTCTCACAATGGAGACGTTACTGGAGCCCGCTCAAGCAAATCGATAAACAACGGGACGACAGTGCTACAGTGCTAATTTTGTGAGGCTTTTCGGCCAAGCCCTGCTATACAAAGAGTTCACTCCTGGGTCTATACTTAGTAACCACTCTTCGTGGTGCTTACGGGACTATTTGGGATGCTGAAGAGGGGAACCATGTCAGCTTCATGCAAAGCAAGTGCTCTGACCACTGTACTAACTCTCCAGCCCAATCATTTTTAATAAAATATTACTTTCATTTACCCATGACATTGTCTTTTGTTTAAACTTTTGTTTAAATTTCCCTTAGAAATGTCAAGAGGTTATTGATTTTTTGAACAATTTTTAACAAATTGTTTTTCAAAGTTCTTCCAACTTCCACCCACTTTCTATCACCGGAGTCTATTTTAGATTTGGATGATGATATCATTCCTGGCATTAAAACTTGTTCCAATTATTATGGTTGCAATAGTGCTCACCCAATAAACTTTGTTTACTCATACACACATAATATAAATATACACAAATATGTATCTATAACTTGATCAGGTTCAATAGAGATAACTTTTCTCTGCACCAATGAGAGTTTGGATGACACCTGGGGTTATCTGAAAGCTTATCAATTATGTTTAGAAGTGGATACTGAATATTACCCAATATTTTAGTAGAAATTATTGACTGTACAGTCAATATCTGAGTTCATCAGATTACTTGGATATCTTCAGAGTTTATGATGGTTATATCCCAAATGCAAGAACCCCAAGGTAGTTGGTTAAACAGAAGTTGTATCTCATTTATTACCTAATTTGTAGATACACTAGTATCCATTTTCTTCATATTCTCTTTATCTTGGTGTTCACAAAGTTCAAGCCAGTTTTAACATGAGGGAAATGATATCTTTTCATATTGGAGTGTCACAGTTCTAAAAATACGAGGATAAAGAAATATTGCTCAACATTTTTTTCTAAATTATTGTCTTGCTATATTCCAAGCTTGTCTAATTCTCCTGCTTCAATTTATACCTCAACTATGAAGTGTTTTATTTCTATCTTTACAAAGTTGTATTGTGCTAAGACAACTAATAATCTTGAAACTAATATCAATCTTACACTGCCATCAAATAAATTTACTTATATTTTACTTGACAGTTTTGGTAATCATAAAATATATTAGAGGTTTATCTCTTTCTACTGTAGGCATTATTGATGCCTACACTATCTTTAAACATGCTTTCTCAAACTCTCAAACACTGGTGCCTGCTTTTAGCCTGTTTCTCAAAAGCAAGTTTTCCCAAACACTTAAACATGGTTCATTTTATTTTACATTTCCCTGTAAAGAATCTCCTTAAAACAAAACCTCCAATTTGTATTTTCACTTGATATTCTCTCCACTTTGGGGTTTTAATTTCTCCCTGTTAGCTGTATGTACATTTCAACATGAGAACTTGCCATCAAGTTTGGTTCACCATTTGCAAAAATCTAGGATTTTTATATTTCCTCCTAAGATGAACCCTCTTTTGAAGTCCCCTAACTTATTTTATATCTTTACTCTTCACCAAACCCAAACGTAGAAAAACTCTCCTTCAAACTTTTTCCTCAACAGTAATATTTTGCAGAGATATATTTCTATTTCTATTTCGTGTCTCTCATAATGCACTTAGAGAACATGTCCTGTTCCGTAAGGTTCAAACTTCTTCAGATTGCTGTGCCCCCATATCTAGATTGTATTAGTTACAAAGAACACATAAAAGCCTACAGAATGTACTTCACCGTATACTTTGTCCATGCTGCAACTCCTATTTTATACTGATCCTGTTCATTGTCAGTGTGAGAAACATGAATGCATCCTTTATTTTCATTAATATCCTTTCTCTGGAAAAAAAAAAACCTTTGACCTTCTATTAACCCCTTAAGAAAAATAGCATTTTATTCCTGTGTGCTCATAAATTGTTGATGTGACTGTCTTTACCACAAAACCATGAGCTTCTTATGGACAGAAGCCATTTCTTGCAAACTAATATAACTTAATATTTAAGTTATGTTTAACATTTACATGTTGTTTAATATTCATATTAAAGAATGCATACCTTTGCATATATAAATACAGGTTTTTAACTTTCACTTTGTTGATTTCTATAAAACTCACACGATTACCTCAATGTTAATCTTCATGAGCTCCCTTGCCACACTACGCTCAAACTTTGGAATAGTTTCTAATTAATAGAGTATGAGGTAAACATGGGTGGGACTGGAGCAATAACACAGCGGGTAGGTGTTTGCCTTGCATGTGGCAGACCCAGGTTTGATTTTTCTGTTCCTCTTGGAGAGCCCAGAAAGCTACCGAGAGTATCCCACCCGCATGGCAGAGCTTGGCAAGCTTGAGGTGGCGTATTTGATATGCCAAAAACAGTAACAACAAGTCTCACAATGGGAGACATTACTGGTACCCTCTTGAGTAAATCCATGAACAACGGGAGGACAGTGAGACAGCTATACAGAGGTAAACATAATGAAATGAGTCATCATCTATCACTTGTGTTTGCAGCATTTCATCTATTCCTATTTAGCTTTATCCGTTAAAAACAAATGAGTACTTTGTTACTGTGCTTTTCAAACGGCTTCATGGAGCCTCCTTAAAAAGGTGTCTCAGGAGATTCCCTGAGAAGGGGTTTGTTTATGCAGAGTTCAAGCATAAACTTTCTTACCTGTCAATTGATCATTTTAGAATGGTTTTCTTACCTGAAATACTGTAGAGCAGTCATTTTCAATGAGTGCTGCCTGCAGGTATAAGAAGGTAAAATTTAAAGCTATCTTCAATAGCTTTACATATAATAATAAAAAGAATGTTGTCAAATTAGACTTATGTGTCATATGTGAAATATAACAATATTTAAAATGTTGTTCTAAAAAGCAGTAATGCAGTGATCTAAAAAGCAATTGTCGGGGCTGGAGTGATAGCAGAGCAGGTAGGGCGTTTGCCTTGCATGCGGCAGACCCAGGTTCAAATCCCAGCATCCCATATGGTCCCCTGAGCACCACCAGGAGTAATTCCTGAGTGCAGAGCCAGGAGTAACCCCTGTGCATCGCCAGGTATGACCCAAAAACCAAAAAAATAATAATAATAAAAAATGAAAATAAAAATAAAAAGCAATTGTCTAAAAAGCAATAAGGCAGTGTTACTTTGTACTACCTTTGTGTGTTAGAGAAATTACTAATAATTAAATAGAGGGGCCGATACCAGCGTATTACTTTTGGTTCCAGAAACTGCTTGCAGACATTCTACCAGACTATCAACTAAGCCAGAGCCCCACGCCGGCTGATGACGAGAAATAACCATCTTTTTTGGTTTGTTTTCCCTTTGTCAGGCAGCGTGGTGATTACTAAACAGGCGTGAACTCGGTGGCGCGGGACGAGGGGGGAAAAAAATAGAAAAGTTATGTAACAAACAGCAGGACTTAATATCTCTACATTCTCAGCAATGGAGAGCCATCAAATTCTTCCTTGACAGTGGGACTGTCTTTTCTTTTTTGGGGGGAAACCCTAGCAACAATAGTGAGTTATGTGTTGAAACATGGACTGTAACCAAGATAAAGCATAAACGAAGTGAAACTTATCACTTACAAGGGCGGGGACTGGGGGGGGCGGGAGGGGGCGGGAGGTATAATGGGGTGGTTGGTGATGGAATATGGGCACGGGTGAAGGGAAGGGTGTTTGAGTATTGTATAACTGACATAATCCTGAGAACTATGTAACCCTCCACATGGGGATTCAATAAAATTTAAATTTAAAAAAATAATAATAAATAGAAAACAAAATGCTATAGTTTTGATATTATTTATATTTCCTTCAAATTTTTCAAGTATTTTTGTATAATACACTTACAAATTTATGAATATTACCCTTGCAAGTAAACTTACATTGTTTTAAACTCTAGTCCATTAAACTAACTTACTGTCCTCAAATAAACTCATTTACTACTCTAATTTTTGCCTCCAAATTTGACCTAAGGAGAATCAAAATGTCACTGGGACAATAGGGCATTTGTTCCATGATGTGTAGAGTAAACTATACTTCTGAATTTCTTAGAATATTTGTGAAGAAGAGAGAACTATAAGCTCTATCTTTGTATAATGTTTCTCAAAACGTTGCTCACTTATTTGCATTTGTTTGTAAGGGCTAAGTCAACCCCAGAAGTACTCTTTTTCCTCTTTTGGGGGCTTTTAGTAAAATGAAGAAAAGGCAAAAATATTCAATGTAATGTAGTCTGGGACATTAATGAAAAAGATGGTCCTACTGATAATAGTAACCTTAGGGGTCATAATTATTTAACTATCTGACATAAAACAGTCACTCAGATAACAATCGGATAAATGTTTTAAGTTTTCCTTGAGGAACAAACTTTTAATGTTGGCAGGAGGTTGAATCACTTACAAGTTTCCCAAGAAACTGTTTATATTACCCTTGGTTTTTCTCGAATGCAGATTCTTCTTCTGTTGTTTAAAATTTAAACAAATTGATTACATAGGCAAAAAATAGAAAGTCTATGAAGTCAGAAATAAGGTTTTTTTAGAAATGGAAAAAGTGTAATTTGAAAGCAACATTATACTGTGAATGTTGAAAAGGTATAAAAGAGCAGGTAGGTTTTAACTAATGTACTGTAGAATTTAATAAACAAGTCTCAATTTTTGCTTCCTTCTACTTGCTTATAATAATCACATGTTTGGTTCTGATGCTTTCAAGAAGTTGTTTCAAGTCATTTTTGTGGTTGTTAAACCACAATGGGAATGCAAGGGGAATAAATATTGCTAAAGTTTAAAAAAATTAAAAACATGTCTATAATAAGATAAATATCAGACAGACGGTTTATTTCATAAAGGAAATTTGCCTGAATAATTTGAAGGATTTTTGCCCTTTTTTATGTTTTGATTTCACTTTACTCTTGTGCAATTCAAGTTCATTAAAATATTACCATATTGAATCTCAAAATGGGAGAAAAAGTGATGGAACTATTTGTTCCTGAACTTCCTCACCAAGCAAGTACAATATTATTTACCTATTTTTAAATATCATTTATCTGTTTTTAAATAAACAGAGCAGAATTTTCAGGGACGATAAAAGATTGAGTGTGATTCACATATTATGAGATAAACAATGAGCTAAAGATTTCATGTATACATTTGTATAATAGTTTTAGCACATATGCTTCTTATTTCTTAAAGTACAAATAATCAAAATTGTGTGTTATACATCCAAAGTTCACCTTGAATATTATTTAAAGTTTCAAATGGAGTCTAAGTAATATATTCTTTTGCATGTGATTTTAAGGTTATGAAAATATGAGGTCAAAAAGTTCTTACCCATTAGTTTTGAAAAATGCCCTCATTTGACTGTGATTGACATTTTTGACACTGATTGATGGGTTCTGATGAGCAATGATAAAAATGAGAGTCTTACATATTTTAAACAAGTTATGTTTCAAGAAATTATGTTGCTAATGGATTAACAATGGGCAATGAAGAAACAATTCACCATTAATTTTTATGCTATTATGTTATTTCTCATAAGATTCCAATCAACAGACTCATAGTCTCTTAATATTTTATTTAAACAGAAATCTTTTTCAGATAAGATGTTATTTGTTAATGAAGCCTTTGAGGTCAGTCATTCTGCCTTAGGATGCTGATAATTCACAATAGAACTCTACTGAATTTTTTTCATTAATTAATATTAACTTTATAGTTACACCCCTAGTATGCTTTTTCTCAAATTCATCCAAAATTATAAGGAATTTAAAACCAAATTATTTCCTGATGTCACTTTACTTTTGGGCTGAGACCTTTGTTATTATTATAACTTTGCTTAATTTCCTAGTTAGTTATCAAATTCCTTGGTATCACAGCATAAGGTTAAATGTACTAAAATTTTTTAATTCTTAAAAACAATTGATGTTGCAGCATTGAATTTCAGTTATATAGAAATGTATTCAGGTAGAAAAAATATATGTATTTTGAAACATCCAGCATAGCTAAGATCCAAGTGTCCTAACAACTAATCTTATTAATATTTTGTCTCACAAATATTTTCCCAAAGTTTCTCGATTTTTATCAAAAAATTTTTTCCCGAGGATGAACTATATTATAGGGGGGCATGGTGCCTTGCATGTAGCAATCCAGTTTTATCCGTAGTATCATATATGGTTTGTGGAACCCCGCTAAGGGTGATTCTGAACACAGAGACAGGAGTAAGCCCTGAGCACTGCCAAGTATGTCCCAAAACACGAACAGAAAAAATGTTAATGCCTTTAAATACATAATTATCAATCTATATTCATCTCACTTCTTTATTCTCTAGGCAACTCTAACTTCTTTGTATGTACTATTAATTTTTTAATACATTGTTTTTCCTTTTCTGTGTTCATATCATTTAGCTTAGATATAACAATTGCCTCCATATATCCCAAAACAAATTCTCACAAATGTAGGATAAGAAAATCATGCTTACCACAGTAACAAGTATAAAATTCCATCTGAGTTGTGGTTGAAAATATGTTCATGGTTAACCATGGTACAGCATTAGAAAGAAATGCATTTAAAATCTGAGAACTTGGAATATTATATAATGAGTTTTGGAATTCCATTTTATTAACTCAGTTTTTAATCTTGATTGCATTACCTTAACTCATAGCAAGGCTTCTCATCTGTAAAATGGAGATAATGATAATAATTATTACTTATTGTGTTGTTTTACCATGTACCAAGTAATGGGTGCTTTACATCTTATTTTATTTAACCTTCATAGTTACCCTGTTAAATAAATAGCATTATTATCCTCCTTTTACAGAGGAAAGTAATGAGTCCCTAGAGAGTAAATTAATTTTTCCTAAGGTTATACAACATATATACAACAGAAACACGCATGCCAATCCATGGCCGTAGACAGTAGAACCTGTGATTTAACCACTGATTCTTTAATGTGATTAAACTTTCACAACTGGCGTTGGAACAGACACATAGTAGGCACTTTATAAGTATTATCCTTGTAATTTAATTCTATATCATGCTTACTATAACATACTGTTGTTGTAGAAATCATTTCCAGTTATCATACTAAGAATAGACTTTAAAGTAAGTTAAACTATTTGAAGAAAAAGTAGAAAATTGAAATCAACATAATTATCAAAAATTGATGTGTTGATCACATTCAGTCTGAAGCATAAGGAGCCATGAATGCCCATTATGCATGTCTTCAAGGTAAGAGTTTACTACACATGAGAGTGAAACTTAGTGGGTGTATGAAGAGTATCAGAAGAGATCTCTTAAATAATTGGAAAATTCTTCCTATCTCTCAGACTTCCCCAACAGTAGATGGACCTTCTCGGGCAGGAAAATGTAAGATATTTACTGCCACATAAAAAGCATACAATGCCTGATATTAGATAAATTGAGTCTTGGATAGAATTGTGTGTGTGTGTATGTGTGTGATATCCAGTTAAAATCTCAAATTCAGTAATGTTACCATGCTTCCCATCACCTGTCAAACCCTACATCAACTCCTAATGTGAAATAGCTCAGTTATTTGTTTTTGATGGTTCCTGTAATCTCATTCACCCAGGTTTGTTATTAATTGTCTGCTTACTTGAAAGTCTCTAATCAACGTTTCCCACTTTTTTGTTGTTTTTTGGAGGCCATAACCAGTTGTGTTCAGGATTAATTCCTGATTCTGAGCTCGGGGGTTCCTGATGTGTTTGGGGTGCCATCCAGGATGACAGGGATGGAAACCAAGTCAAAGCCTCTACCCACTGTACTTCCACTCCAATTTTTGTCTCTAGAAACCCTGGCATATTTTTAACAACTACCATAAAGTGTCATCCTATCTTGACTCAGTGTCCTATTTTCTTATTTGTCTAATCAAAATAAAGTGGCATTCCCTTGGAGCAAAATCATCTCTATTTGACTGTTCTGTGTCAGACATCCGTTTTTCCACTTCCTTGTACCACATGACCTTGGACCACTTGTGTATAACATCCTGAATTCCAGGGCTATTCCAAACAAATTTTAACCCCGTATAAAGTACCTGTTTGAGACATCCATCACCTAGGGATGCAATGCCTTGCCTATCTTTGTTGTCTTTTGGAATTAAGTGTACAAGTTTTGAAAAATCCCACATTTGTTCCATAGCTGACAAGAGAAATATTAACGCACATGCCATTGAATAATAGAGTTAGTTATCCTTCAGTTCCCTGCCCTTCAGATTTCTGGGTTCCTTGTCCTGAGCTTCATTTTAGAAAGTAATTTCCAATGTCATACTCAAGACATTTCTCACACCTATCATAAAGCCTGGAACATGCCAACATAATTGGTTAATATGCTAATAACTCATTTTATTATCTTACCCACATTTACTGTTAGAATTATACTGCTCACTTTGGCCTCACATTTCATTTGCCTGACAAAATCTATGATTTTCTTTTATTCTTTATGTTACCTCTCTCTCTTACACTCTTTTCTGGACAGTTTTTAACCTTACATCTGAACGTTATTCCTTTTCTGCTAACTTAAGCCAGTGTTTCTCCACCAAAGGCCATATGGTTCCTGTTGCAGTTCCCCCAGGATATTCCAATGGGGCACAGCTGAAAATTCATAAGTGGGGAGGCGAGCCACAGATGAAGACTGAGGACTAACTAGTAGAACAGGCAAACCACAGGAAGGAACTAAGGTCATAAGGAGGCCAACATCAAAAAAGTTTGAGAAATACTGATTTAGACGGCATGCCTTATCTTTCCAATAACTTAGTTGCATTTACTCTTTTATTATTACTATCACTATTATTATTGTAATACCTCTTTTTGCACCATATTCTGGAACAACTCTGTTTTTAGAGGGGCTCTATTTTTTTCCCTTAAAACTGCATCACTCTTGAGTGCATGCTCTCGTCCAACTAATAATTATTGGCTCTTTTTGTTTATTGGTAAAAGTCTTGAAAGCTATCGAGAAGGAACTTTGCAGTTGTTACCATTTCCTTTTATTCCAGGAATTTCTCACCTCACTTTGATTTCTGGTTCCATCTTTTCACTCAATCTACTTTCACTAATGTGTTCTTTGCTCTCAATTACAAGCACTGAACATCTGCTGTTCTTTGCTCGAGTGGGCACCAGTAACGTCTCCATTGTGAGACTTGTTACAGTTTTTTGGCATATTGAATACACCACGGGGAGCTTGCCAGGCTCTGCCATGCGGGTGGGATACTCTCAGTAGCTTTCCAGGTTCTCTGAGAGGGACAGAGGAATCGAACCCAGGTCTGCCTCATGCAAGGCAAATGCCCTACCCTCTGTGTTATTGCTCCAGCCATCTCCTGTTCTTATATCATGGTTTTTCTATGGCAATCTCACTACTAAAAATCCATTTCTACCCAGAATCTTCTTTCTAGATTTCCATGACCCCTCCCTAGAAATTCCCCCGTTATCACTTTTTCTTTCCTATCATGATCTATATTCGTGTTTCTCTACCAGTTTTGATACACTCATCCTAAATTACCTTACCCAGACTTAAAGTTTTCATTAACACATATTTTTGATATGTGTTAGCTGAGCTTCCAGGCAAGCTAAGTACCAGAACACCGATGGCGATCAAGATCACGATCACAAAATCCCGTTAATCATTGATTTCTCAAGCGGGCTCAGTAACTTCTCCATTCGTCCTTTCCCTGAGATCTTAGAAGACTCTCTTGACTTTGCCCTCCCAATGATGTCACACTGGAGGCTCTTTCAGGGTCAGGAGAATGGGATCCAGCTTGTTACTGGATTTAGCATATGAATACACCATGGGACAGCTTGCAAGGCTGTCCCATGTGGGCAGGAAACTCTCAGAAGCTTTCCAGTTTCTCCCAGAGGGAGAAGTAGGCTACAGAATATCTGGGAGCTCTCTTTTAAGAGAACACCATTCGATTATATTACCTGACGTGACTATTTCCACATCTGAAGTTTATCCACTACCTAGATTCAATTTTTAATATTGATATTTTAGCTAGTCAAGGAAATAAATTTTCAATGAGAAAAAAATTATAAAAAATACATATACAGGGGTTGTCAAGTTAGTGTAGCAGGTAGGGCATTTGCCTTGCCTATTACTGATCCAGGTACTATCTCTGGCATGTTGTCTGTTCCCTGAGCACCAACAGTAGTTTCTAGATGCAGAGCCAAGAGTAACTCTTGAGAATCATTGTATATGGCCTCAAAACAAAGCACAAAAAAAGTTTTGTAGAGAGCAGTACATGCTTCTGAGAACAGTACAAATTTTTTCTGAAGAGAAAAATGCAAACATGTAGATACCCTATCTTTGGTAATTGTTTCGATAAAAACTATTTCTTAAAAACTGAAAGACTTATTTATTAAAGCCTTTGTGATCAGCCTGTACATTTAATGTGGTGCTCTTGAAAAGACAAACATGTGACCAGCTTTAAAATGAATCATCTCTAAACTTCTTCTGGGAAGAAACAGAGAATTTTGCCTTGCAGGTCCATTTTCCTTTGCAGCTTAGCAAGCATAAGACAGTAAGGCTACTCTTCAGTAAAGTTTAATTTACAAAAAAAACTTCCAGGTGGCTTCTGAGACTTAACCTACAGGTTGATCTTTGCTAGATCCTGAATTACTTAATGACAAAAAATAAAAAATAAAACCTAGTAGGATGGGTCACTAAGATAGTTTGGCTGTTAAAGCCTTTGACTCACAACTCGGCAAACTGACTTGCTCCCTGCATCATGCACCGTTCCCTGAGCTCCTCCTGAAGTGACTTCTCAGGACACAGTCAGAGGCAGTATGAACCCTATAAAACCCATTTCCCTGGAGGGAATTCCTGCTCTAAAATCAAATAGGACTTTTCCTCAAAAATTCTATTTTTAGGGGGCTGGAGCAATAGCACAACAGGTAGGGCGTTTGCCTTGCACGCGGCAGACCCGGGTTCGATTCCTAGTATCCCATATAGTCCCCTGAGCAATGCCAGGAGTAATTCCTGAGTGCAGAGTCAGGAGTAACCCCTGTGCATCACCGGGTGTGACCCAAAAAGCAAAAAAAATTCTATCTTTAATCATTCTGATAAAAAACCTCCTTCTCTTCCTTTCTCTTAGTTTTTCAATGTTTGGCAACATGTCGCAGAAATTATGTTAAACATTTTGCACTATTGGTTTACCTCCTATTAATTCAGTCACAAGGTATACTTTTATCTATTCAAAATCATTTATTAAGCATCCATATACTATTTAAAAAGTAAATGCATTAGAAAAATCAAAAAGCAATGTAGATGGCATGCTATGATTATCCATAATGTGATCTGAGAGTCTGAACAGAACTTCCTCAGATCTATAAGCCCGTCTTCTCTTCTCTTTTCCTATAACACAGTCACCCCTGTCTTTCTTCTACTTTGCTGAGTTACCTCTTGTTCCAGGCAGTCTGAGCTCTTTAATCTATGCTCCTCATTGTTGTCAGAATGACCTTTCGAAAATGCCATTTTGATCGTGCCACCCGCTGACTTTCACACCTTAAATGGGTCTCAAGACTTTCATGCTATAATTCACAGTTCATTCATAGCCCTTCATAGAGCAGCCCCAGCCTTGTTCTCACCTCATCTTAGACCTCTGCTCCATTTGCTTTTAATATTTGTTTTTGTTTTTAATATTTACATTTGTTTTTCTTGTATAAGTTTTCTTATATTTTGGTGGCTTTTCAATTATTTACCACTCCATCGAAAACTTCTTCCCTTACTACTTTTTTTTCCAAATAGATCGTGTGCAGTCCATCCAAACAACAGACTACTTCACTTACTTTATTGAGATATCATTCCTGTGCTTCATTGTCTCCATGGGTACAACATATTGTGGCCACTAGTAATTCACTCAACATCACTTATTGAGAAAAACACATCACACTTTAATTCACTTGGCAACTTTCTTGACCACACTAAATATGCTGAGGAGACAAATTATATCCCTTTTTGGATTAGAATCTCAGATTTTACTATAAGTATAAAGATATTTAGATAGCATGCAGTAAATACATTTTGAATAAGTATGCATCACAAGTGTCTCTAAGAGAAGTATAATCTACTAAAGGAATTTCTTACAAAGATTGATCATTATTGGAATAGCTACTGGAATCCGAGGTAATAGATGTGGATTGTTTAGTACTTAAAAGTCATGTCTTTGGAGAGTTTACATAACAGAACTAAATCTCAATTTTTGAAAAGCATATATATCTTTCTTCCTTGGAAAATTATTATAGCATTATATTTATTTTTTCTTGGGGGGGTTGTAGGGTTGGGCCATTTCCAGCTATGCTCAAGAGTTACTCCTGACTCTGTGCTCAGGAATTACCCCTAGCAGTACTCTTAGGACCATATTGAGTGCTGGGTATCAAGTCCATGTTGGCTGCATGCAAAACAAAGGCCCTAGTCATTGTACTATCACTCTGACCCATGGGGCTGGAGCAATAGCACAGCGGGCAGGGCATTTGCCTTGCACACGGCTGACCTGAGTTCAATCCTCAGCATCCCATATGGTCTCCTGAACACTGCCAGAAGTTAATTCTAAGTCAGAGCCAAGAGTAACCCCTGTGCATCTCCAGCTATGACACAAAAAGCGAAAAAAAAAAAAAAACCAATATCACTCTGACCAGGTAATTTTTTTTTTAGCTCTTAGGGTCATACCCTGCAATGCTCAGGGGCTACCCCTGGCTCTTCACTCAGAAATCACTCCTGGCCATACTCAGGGGACTGTATGGAATTCCAGGGACCGAACAAGGGTCGGCCACATGCAAGGGAAACACCCATCCTTCTTTACTATCAATTTACCCCCTTGGTCCAGTATAATATTAATTCTTATATATAGACCACTTAAACTAAGTTGGTCACAGTAGACATTTGACATCGATAAAATGGTAACTTGGTTATCGCACTTTAAGTTTCAGAATTTAGTATTAGTTTGTATTAGTTTATAGTTCATCTCTGCTCCTTCAAATTCTGAATCTCTAAATTCTTATTTAAAAGGCCTTTAATTTTGTATAATATTTAAATAATTTCAGTTATAATAATTTTGGAACTGGAGAAGTTCTATAAAGAAGACCACACCTTCTACAAGATCATTGTTGGTGATTTTAATGCCAAGATAGGTCCGAGAAGGTCGCCCAAAGAACTCCACATTGGGACACATGGCCTAGAATGGAACAATCAGGGTGAGAGACTGTCTGAATTCTTCATGTCGACCAAGACCATCCATGGTAACTCACAGTTCCAGGAGGCCAAATCTAAACACTGGACATGGGAGTCTTCCAGTGGCCAGTTCCACAATGAAATTGACCACATCATATTCAATCAAAGGTTTTGCCTGACCAATGTTGCTGTTGTCCCAAAATTCCAAACGGGATCGGACCGCCGTCTCCTTCGTGCAAAATTTTACTTCACAGAGCAGGGAGAAAAGTCTGCAAAATTTAAGTTTAAGAAGGCGACTCCCAGAATGACCACTAACTGGGAGCTCTTTGGCACTATTGCAGCAACATGGGAAGATGCCGTCCTTGACAACATCAACGAGGAATACGATTGACTGGTTCAGCACCTCCATGACTGTGTGAAGAATGCCGAGAGTGAGAAAGCCACAAACAGAGGACTGTCTTTGGAAACTCTCGAGCTCATTCGTTAACATGGTTTGGCGCAAGCCTCGGGCAACCAAGAGCTAATGTCCGAGCTCACAAAGCTGTGCAGAAATTCGATAAAGGAAGACCTCAAAGAGAGAAGAGCAGCAGTTGGCCAGTGCATCAGAAGCCGGGAAAAGTTTTCGAAACGCTCGCCTGTTCTTCGCCAACTACAAGACCAGGATGACTGCCCTCCGATGTCCCGATGGATCTATCACATCCTCCAGAAAGGCAATGGAGAGGATTATTCACGACTTCTACTCGGATCTCTTTGACAGCCACGTCCACTTGTCCACATACCAAATTCCGCAGGATGGATATGTTGTTCCCATCATTCTCCCTTCTGAAATCCGATATGCCATTTCCTTGGTAAAGACGCGTACAGCACCTGGTCCGGACAAGGTCAGATCCAAACACCTGAAGAATCTGCCGCCAGTACTCATCAATACACTGGCTCGACTCTTCACACGCTACCTGTCTGAATGCAAGTTTCCGTCCCAGTGGAAAACCAGTAGGACCATTCTGTTGTACAAGATGGGAGACATCCACGACATCAGCAACTATCGCCCAATCTGCCTGTTGTCTGTCATCTACAAGTTGTTCTCTCGTGTCATCCTGAATAGAATAGGCAGAACACTAGATGAAGGACAACCATGCAAGCAAGCCAGGTTCCGAAGGGATTCAGCACAATAGA
Organism: Sorex araneus; assembly: GCF_027595985.1. Classification (NCBI taxonomy): domain Eukaryota; kingdom Metazoa; phylum Chordata; class Mammalia; order Eulipotyphla; family Soricidae; genus Sorex; species Sorex araneus. The sequence continues at coordinate 266,922,633 of NC_073302.1, read as the reverse complement.
CCATACCCACACAGTGACCAAACTCATTGAAGTTTTGCGAGAGTTCAAGATGCCGCTCTGTCTAACGTTCATGACTTAAAGAAGGTCTTCGATTCTGTTGAGACTGAGGTGGTCATCAAAGCCCTGGCCAAACAGGGCGTTCAAACTCAGTATATCAAAATCCTCCTAGAGCTGTATTGTGGATTCACCACCAGGATCTCACCATTCTACAAGGAAGTGATCATTGATGTAAAGAGAGGGGTGAGGCAGGGTGATACTATTTCACGGCAATTACACCACCTCCGCTTTGCTGATGACATCGTTCTCATAACACCAAACATTAGCCAAGTGGCACAAATGCTGGCCGACTTCGACCACGATTGTGGAAAGATCGGATTGCAGCTGATTCTCAACAAGACGATGTTCATGAAAACAAACTGGTCCCTGAAGCTCCATTTGCTCCCAATGGAATGAACATCTCTGAATGCAGCAGCTATGTGTACCTGGGTCGAGAAATCAACATGAAGAACAACTAGGTGCCAGAAGTGTGCAGGAGGAAGAGAGCAGCGTGGAATGCATTCAAGAGCATCGAAGAAGTGGTTAAGAGAATGAAGAACCTCTGACTCTGGGCAAATCTTTTTGATTCCACTGTTCTTCCTGCACTAACATATGCCTCAGAGACCTGGGCTCTATGCAAACAGGATGAGAATGCTCTTAGGGTATCCCAAAGAGTAATCAAAAGAGCTATGCTAGGAATATCATGTCTCACTCAAGTGAGAGAAGGAATCTGGAGTTCTGACCTCCGTTGACGGTCAAATATCAGGGATGCTGTCTCGTTTGCCAAGGCATCAAAAATCAGTTGGGCCTGTCATGTAATTCGATTCAGAGATGACCGCTGGACTAGTGCAGTTACTGATTGGATTCCACCAGACATCAGAAGACCTCGTGGCCGCCCACCAACTAGATGGTAAGATTTCTTCATCAAATCCCTAATGAACGATTTGAGGCTCTTCCTATTCCTAAAGCAAGCAGATATCATTGGGCTGCACTAGCTTGCGACAGGGACAAATGGAGATGTTACTGGTGCCCGCTAGAGCAAATCAAAGATCAACGGGACTACAAGTGATACAAGTGATAATAATTTTAAACTAGCCTGTATTGCAAAGACATACTTCTTTTTTATTTTTGGTGGAATGGTGGCCTGATTGATACTAAGATGAAGATACCAAAATCAATTTTGTATTTCAGCAGCTTCCTTGGTTTTCTTTTATGTTGATTTATCTCTGGAAAGTTATAAATTAAAAAATATGTCGATCTTGGGTTACACCCAACTTTCCTCAGGATTTACTTTTACCTGTATTCAGGGATCACTGCTGCCAGTACTCAGGTATGCAGTACCCTTGTATCCCTGAAACTAAAACTAGGTTCAGACACATTCAAAATGAAGAGTTTAGCCCCTATTCTTTATCTCTAGGACCTATAGATCAAATTTTTAGTTCTGAGAACACTGGAAATTCAATTATGATCCAGCTACATGTATATCCTAAATTTAAGAGCAGGAAAGTGTTGAGCCAGTGTCAAAACTTGATGGTAGCTGACGTATACTAATAAAAAGCTTGGTAATGAACATATACAACTTTACTTGTGCATCAGACTTCAAATTCAACAGACATTTGTTGTGAGTTTAACATAATCACATATATAAGATGTAGCTATAGGAAAGTATAGTCCTAGCTCTTGGAGAATGTTTTAAATGGATAGAACTAGGCAGTGTAGACATTATTGCACTATAAGAGAAGGTTTTAGGCCAGTGATTAAAGCACTTACCTTGTGGACAGTCAACTCCCGTTTGAATTCCCACCTCCACAGATGGACCCTCAAGCACTGTCAGAGTGACCCCTGAATGCAAAGCCAGGAGTAAGTCCTGAACAGAGCTTGGTTTATACCAATCCCCCCAAAATGTCTGAATATCTAAACCATTTTATCACTATTTTTGAGACTCAGCAAAACTGAAACTACATTGCAAGTGTATTTAACATTGTCAATTTGCCTCATATTCCAGAATGGTACACATAAGGAGCAATTTTTTTAACTTTTTATTATAATACAGTGAGTTTCCAAGTTGTTCATAATATAGTTGTTTCAGGCATTCAATGTTTTGACACCAATTCCACCACCAGTGTGACCTTCCCTCTACTGATGTCCTCACTTTCCCACCGCCACCCTAGCTGTCTCCTTAGAAACACAAACTTATTTCCTATGGTTTGTTAAAACACACTGTCACTGTATCACTGTCACTGTCATCTCATTGCTCATCGATTTGCTCAAGCAGGCACCAGTAACATCTTCATTTTGAGACTTGTTGTTACTGTTTTTGGCATATCAAATATGCCATGGGTAGCTTGCCAGGCTCTGCTGTGTGGGCGAGATACCCTCTGTAGCTTGCTGGGCTCTCCGAGAATGGCAGACAAATTGAACCCGGGTCGGCCGCGTGCAAGGCAAATGCCCTACCCGCTGTGCTATCGATAGTTAAAGCAAATGGAATTTTTAAAACTTAGATCAGTAATAGTTCATTTGTGATCATTGTTATACCTCACAATGACGTCACTTAAGTCATTGTTTGAGAATCTCCAGAGCTGGCAAGTGCTAGTTGAGTATTCTGTGTTATTGTTTAAGCTTCATTGAGGTTGGTTGACTATGCAACTTTCCCAACAGATTTGAACAAGTTTTCACTACTCAGGATCCCCGCTTCCTGTTTTGAAGATTAAAATGCATCAGCATTTGGACAAAAATATATTATACTCACCTAATCTTTTGTTTTGTTTTTGTGTCACACGCAGTGGTGCTCAGGACTTACTCCTGGCTGTGTGCTCAGGGAAGACTTCTGGCAGAGTTTGGGGGACAACATGGAGTCCGGGGATTGAACAAGTTTAGCTGCATCCCATGCAATTTCCCTAACACTGTATCATCACTCCAGCCCCGTGGTAACTATGTTTATTAGGTTAGGATAACATGTACTGTAAAAAATAGAAAAGCGTGCGCATGGAAGGGTGTATTGGTGAGTTCTCGGGTCTCTCTCTCTCTCTCTCTCTCTCTCTCTCTCTCTCTCTCTCTCTCTGCTTACATTCAGTGCTCTTGAGCCACTGTGTATGAACCGGATCAGAATGGCTCCTCCTTTGTGCTCTGCTTCTGTGTGTGCTGCTGTTCTCTCTTCTGTCTGTCTCTCTGACTCTGTCTCAGTAGTCTCTCCTCTGGTCTCTTCCGATCTCTCTCTGTCTCTGTCTCTCTCCTCTGGTCTCTCTTGATCTCTCTACGAATATTTTCTGCTTCTCTCTCTGGAGCCCTTCTCACTCTCACTTCTGACTCTGACTCTTACTTCTGACTCTCACCCTTACTTCTGACTCTGGCCCTCTCTCACTTCTGACTCTGACCCCCTCCACTCTTACTGTCTTAATTTATATATCAATCATAGGTTGGTGACACAAAGGTGGGTTGAACATCAACAAAGAGGGGTAAATTAAACTCCTCCAAGAGATTAACTCAAGGACAAAATCTCATCTAAGGATAGTACTTCAGATTACTAGGAGATCCACTTAAGGGCAGGATCCCACTCAGGGTGTGTTGCTTTCTTCTTTCCTCAGCTAGTAATCCACTTAATTAGTTGTAGTAAATCTACTTCTAATATTTCTAGTAATGTCATTCTGTATGAGCACAGTAAGAGATACAGAAAACTTAAAGTTTGGTTCTTCTTGAGGACATCTCACTATACATCTCACTATATATTCCAGACCACAGTCCTCAGGCCAGGTTAGTCTTCCTAACCCCAGGAGGGTCCTAGTCTTGTCGTTACTTTTGGATCATGACAGCCTTTGTCTATGACCTTGCTCTCAACTTATAGTTGAGTATTATGGCGCTTTGGCCTGGCCCATTTCAATGCCAGGGTGGCTCACAGCTTGCCCTGGGTCCATTCAGTATCTTGTCAGGACCCTGCTTTTGGGGTGCTAGGAACTAAGGGCAACTGAGTTAAGAAAGCAGAAGCCCAGGAGTAAATATTATTGGAGTCAATCAGCTCCCAAGTTACAAAGCATAATATTAACTGTCTTCCTGTGTCCATACAGAAAGAACATTGCTTTAAGGTAAACTAAGTTCCCTGCAGAAAGGCTGAAAGGGTGAACACAATGTTATCCTACAACGTACTATGATGTGTGCTTAGGAATAAATAAATAAACTAAAGATTATCAATTTAATGTTACTTAGGTTTGGAATAAAAGTTTTTTCAAATTTTCTTTTTTTTTCCTAAATCAATAGTTATCAGATTGCAGGAAGGAAATATCAAAACAAATTGGCTAAAGGGTAGCAATTGTGCAACATTTTTGCATTATGCAACCACCACTCTTCTTTTTATTTCTTAAAATTTTATTTTAACCATTATAGTTAACAATATACATTTTAAGCCCATTAAACATTTTTCCTTATAGAACATAGCCTAAAGTCCCAGTACATTTAGTGGGTTTGAAATTAGTAATGATGAAAGCATGTGTCACCTTAATCGTTGCTTTTTCTTTAAGAATTTGACTATTTCCTTTACCAGATTGGGTGTGTGTGTTAAAGTCAACATCTGAAAGTATCCCGTTAACAACAACAAACCAACTCAAATTAGCTGTGGAAACTTCTAATACCAACAGAAAAGGAATTGAGTAAGGATTGAGATGTGAAAAAAGATAGTACGTTTTGTAAGATTTGAATATCTGAGCATAAATATCTAAAAAAGAATTGTCATTCTGTATGTAGCATTTTTTGTGTTATTAATCTGTTTATAAATATTTTCATTATTACTTAAAATACACAGGCCGTGAATGCAATGAAATATGATAATAAGATGTGCCTAGGGGCTGGAGAGATAGTACAGCTTATAGGGCACTTGCTTTACACAAAACTAACCCAGATTCAATGCCTGATACTCCATGTGGTCCCCGAGACTTCTGCCCCTTGTCCTTCATGTCAGGAGTGATCCCTGAGCACAGATCAGGTTGTGATCCCCAAGGATTGTCTTGTGGGCCCAAAGATCAATAAATAAATAAATATAAATGTAACATTTAAACTGAAAATTCATGGGAGACAAAAAATAAACAATAATGTAGAAAGGAAATCTTAGTAACCACATGCAAATTTTAGAAATAAATATAAATTTGGAAACTTCCACATTTAAATAAGCAAAACTTTCATAAACATAATATATACGTATATGTACATATAAGTCTGTTTATGTACATCACCTCTGTGTAACATTTTTAAAGTCTACTGCAAATTTAATTCATTCTTAGTTAATATGTTGGAATATTTCCCAATATACACATTTATTTGTTTGTAATTTCTTAGACTAAGAATTTAATGCAAGAATTTTGAAGATAGGGGCTGGAGCTATAGTATAGCAGGTAGGGTGTTTGCCTTGCGTGCGGCTGATCCAGGTTTGATCCCGGCATCCCACATGGTCCCCAAAGCACCACCCGGAGTAATTCCTGAGTAAAAAGCCCGGAGTAACATCTAGGCATTGATGAGTGTGACCCAAAAGCAAAAAAAAAAAATTTTTTTTGAAGATGAACTTCAAAAGGAGTAGAAGTGGTATCAATAGCTGTAGTAGTGGCTAATATAAATGAAAGGAGTAAAACACACCAAATATTAGACTAAGAATTGTATGCAATTTATCTTGTTAGATTTAGAACTATGAAAATCCAACTGGCATTATCAGTTCATGTAAGATGAGAAAATTGTGACTTACAATTATTAAGTTAAAAAATTTAAAAAGTATCACCTTACCACACCCCACCTTGAATGTAGGGCTTTCTGGAGCTCATACCTTATAGTCTGATAATTACCATAGACAATACACTTTACCACCTACCATTTTAAATGTTGCTCTTAGAAAAAAGTTCCTTGAAGCAACATTTCTGATAGAAAAAGAAAGTGAAATGGAAATAATAGACATGTTCAACAATAACAGATGGGTAAAGAAATTGTAACATTGCTATACAGGAACACTGGTTTTTACATGATTTTTATTATATTTGTCAATAGGATATAATTTTTCAAAGATTATGCAAAAATATGCATTCAGATTCATTAATAAGGATGAGATTTTATTTTTTTTTACCATTTACCTATTTTATCAACTTTTCCACAATTAAAACTGACTTGCATGTGTAGTAAAATAATAATAATGATAAATTGTTATTTTTTATTACAGCTAAAACAGACTTTAGTTTTAAGACAAGATTTGAGACTAAGATCCAGCACTAATACTACCTTACAAAGAAATATGCTTATTATGACATTCTGGTTGAATATGTATATTTTTTGCATGAAACAACTTAAATGTTGTAAATGTAAATGTTACATTTATTTTAAAGAGTATGAAAGAGAAGTATCTTTCTGAGCACACCTATATAATTTACTTGCAAAAGTAAAATTATTTGCAAAACATCATTTGCCCATTAAAATCTTAAGAGAATTGCACAAGCTAAATTAGTGCCTGGACTGCAAAAAGCCACAATGAATTTAATATTAGTGCTTTCCAAAATATAGACCAATTCTTAATAGACTATTTTACAATGGGAAGTGCCTTTAGGGGTCAGTATAACAAAATTAAGATCAGTTTATAAAGCCTTCTTAAAGTCCTGGTGGCAGCATAAAAATGTCTCACGTAATTATTTGTGAGTGTGTTTGCTCATACACCATTTTCCCTTCCAGACCTGGCTCATAATGAAGTGGACTGCTAGACCTCTGACTTTTCTTCCAGAAAGTGCATTTGAATTATGCTGTTTAACTACTAGACCAAACAGGCTAATTAACATTTTCTTAACCAAAGTCAAATTTAAAGTTGTTGGAGCTGAGTTGTGAGACTGATTACTCACCATCTGCCTTTAGTTGTTTAAACTGACGTTAGTTACTAAAGCAAGTTTAAAGATAGCCAAGATGTTCTGAACTACAACAGGCAGAGGCTTTCTCAATACTTTAGTCTTTCTGGGGCTCTTCTCTCAACAGCCTAGACTGGGACCCCTTTGCTCCTTCTGCCCGGTGTTTTACAGTTTGTCAGTTTCTTTGTATCTTCAGATGCCTAGCTTCTGCGTTGTCTTTGTTTTTCAGTTGTAGGGCCTTCATACGTTCCCCTCAATATTCAAGGATGGCTTAAACATGCTGCTTTTTAACACATCGGTCAGTCTTCTCAGTTAAGAGATCAGTCAATAACGCCCAAGGACAGTAGAGACAAGGGCCAGTTTGTTTGGACAAGCAAGGACAAGATTGCTCCACAGCCTGCCTCAGGAGCAAGGGGTGAAGGCAGCTTGGACAGAAAAGAGATCACTAAGTCAATGATGGTTGGAGGGAATCGCTCAGGATGGGACATGTGTGCTGAAAGTAGATAAAGGATGACCTCTCAGTCTCTATATTGAAAACAGTCATGCCCCAAAGTAGAGAGAGAATAAAAAGAAAAATTTCTGACATAGAGGCAGGGAGTGGGGAGTAGTGGGGGTGGCAGGAGGGATACTGGGGACATTGGTAGTGAAAAATGTACACTGGTGGAGGGATGGGTGTTCAATCATTGTATGACTGAAATTCAATCATGAATGCTTTGTAACTATAGCTCAGTGATTCCATAAAATTTTTTAAAATTAAATTAAAAAGAGATCAGTCAGATGTTAAATACCTAAAGGCACATATGTGAAATTTAAAACTAAATTGCATTGAGAGATGATAAATAAACAATAAATAGGGCATTGAGAATGCCCTCCCCTCAAAAAAAAAAGTTAATTCCTAAAGAGAGTTAAGAAAATTCCTCCACTTGGTCTGAGAAATGATTGGGAGGGCCAGAATGACTTATGTCCAGATCTAAGTAGATGCTAGGGTTATTAATTAGTGTTGATTTTTACTCTCAATATGACATATTTTGTGTTGACCCTCAGTAACAACCATCTTTGGTCTAGACCTATTAATATACTTAAGGAGAAGAAATAATTACGTTTGTAAACAGACTTTTCATAATATTTGGCCAATTTTTATTCCTCTACAGCATCTGTATTGATTACTGCTTTCTGATATTTAAAAATACCAGCGATAATATTTCTCTTCATTGTTCCGTGCTTAGTTCTCCAAAGACAGAGCTGGTTTCATTGTTAAATCACATGTTTTAGAAGTGTAATGATTTCTTTTTGGTTACTTTTAAAAATTGGTACAGCAAAATGGTAAAACTTTAGACTGACTTTAATGCTGAAACAGAGCTAGAAGTGTACATTATAATGTTTGCCAGAACAAGTGTATGTAAAATACTCCTAAATTTCATGTCGGGCTAGTTCTCATAAGTCAATTCATGGATGAAGGGTACATTGTACATAAATAGTTGGTGCTGAATGAAGCAGCTAATTAACTTACCAATAGTTAGCCACTTAATATTAGTCAATGGAGTTGCTTCCCAAAGGAAGAATTGTACTGTACTTGAAGTCATCGCTGGAGTCATTTAAATTGACATTGGACAAGCATCAGAGGACAGGCAATAGGGAATAGACTTTTACTAAAGAAAAAAAAAATAAGTTAAAGCAAAGCTGTAAGAAAAATAAGGCCATTAGAATTATAGTAAGATATTTATTTTTATTATTCTGTTAAAAAACCGATTATATAAATTTTTATGCTTTTTTTAACTTTTATTATTACTTTGTATTATGTAAATTTTATTTAAATGAAATATATAAGGCAGATAACCTATGGGAAAATGTTGTTATGGTCTGGCAGTTTAATTTGCTTGAATAATTTTGGATATTTTAACCAAGATTTGTACATTGCATTTAACCCTATATGTAAATATTATAAATAATGTTTTTATCAAATTTACTGTTATTTAGGAACCTCTAAAGATTTCTAGGTTTAATCACTCTGTTCTACTCCTCCATAATTATGATGGGCCCACATGAATTACTTTATTCAAGGCATATATTTCTATTCTTAGATGCTTTATTGAAGTTCCCTAGTTAAAAAAAAATCCATATTGGAATGTTCGTGGTAAACCTCAGTTGCATAAATAATGGTGATTTGTGTAATGAATAATTTAGTCATACTTTAAAAATGTTTCATCAGAAACACCATATGAGTAGGAAACAGGATGTAGTGCTAGGTAATAAATGCTATCCAGATATTATGATGTGCAGTATGTTACATTTTGTAATATTTGTTAACTACATATCCTAAATGCTCCAACAAAAATCAATGGTTTTCGAAAACTGTCATATCAGCATACCACATAAGTTTAAATAGCTGAATAGCTTAACTTTGAAAATATGTAGTTAGATTACTTTAGACAACAACTAAACCTAGAACCTAAGTATAGTTTCAAGATTGTGGCCAATTCCTAAACTGCAAGTTAAACAATAGCTCTCTCATATAAATCCTGTACCACCTCTGAGTTTATATATGTGTCCAGAATCTTAATCCTGGCTGTCTGTGGCAAAGCTCTTGATCTTCACCATTATGCCATAAAGATCAACAGAATAAATATGTGGACTTAAAGTTGGGGTGAAAGGTCAGGAATGAAAGAAAAAACAAGTTCTACACTTCCCAGTCTCTTGGGAGCTTAATCCTTGTCTTTCAAGGGGGGTTGGGGAGGTGGGGGCGGGAGCAGGGAGAGAAATGGAGGGAAAAGGAAAGAAAAAAGAGACAAGGGGAGGAGAAACATACACAGACAGAACTGACATGGAGTTAGATATCAAACCTCTACAATAACTTGGTATCTTGGTGGCCCAGAATCCCGTTGCTGGGTGTGGAGTAAAGGCACCTCATTATTTCTCAGTGCCAGCTTCTCTGTGCCCAAACTCTTGACTTTAAAGTTGTGATAGGAAGCACTGGGTGAAATGTTTTTTTTTTCCCTTTCATACACTACTAAGCAACCCAGATTATTCACAGTTTTATCTTTTAAATCTATTGCAGTCATCAAAAGCAATTATTTAGCTCAAATATTGAGTACTGAATTCTGTCCTTTATTTTCATATTGTTACAATTAGGTTTCTTGACTTGTAGGTTTCAGTTTTAGAACAAAAATATCTATAAACTCTGAAAGAGGTTAAGAGAAAGATTCTTGTGTAAGGCTCCCCCCCCCAATTTAGAAAACCTCATTTAAATATTCAATGCATTCTATTAATATAACAAAAAGAAGACTTATTTATGAATAAAGGTTTATTCTCAGCAATTCAAGGAAAGAGTTTTCTTTAAAAAAAAGAGGCTGTTTTCATACAGTAAAGTGGACTCATTGCATTAGTCATATACAGTGTTAAGAAACTAATAATTGTATTTTATGCTTTTCAAGCCTCTTAATTTAGTAAACCTATAATTGAAAAGTGAAATTTCGCAATAAAGTAGTATAACTCAGTTCATGTTGCTATGGGAAAGTAAAGGTTTCCTCCTACTTTAGTTTATTAATTTTCAAATAATGCTCAAGGGCTTGTTATGATACTTCTTTACAAGGTAGTAAATATGTAGCTATCCAGACTGTCTGGGTTGAAAACTAATTACCATTAGAATCTGAAGCATTTAGGCTTGTTATTTTTGCAAATCAAACAACTCCAAATGCAATTTTCATATTAAACCCAAAATACAATGATTCAAGGATATCCTCTCAATGCATACCATAATCTAAAACATCCTTCTTCTTTATTACTGTTAGTAAGCAAGCCAGTCAGAACTTTAAAGTGTAGCATTGAAAAGAAAATTTGGGAAACAGACATTGAAAGTACAAACCTGAAAGAACAAAAGAATTCAAGAGCCTATTTTGAATAATTTGAAGCTTCTTTCCATGCAAATGCAGAATATTTGGCAGGATTTTCTCCATCATCTGAAGGAAAATATACATCGTCTGATGGAATATATGAAAATGTATATGAACTACATACTACTATGCCATATACGAATTGAATAGGGTTTTCTACATGCCTTTTGGCACTGATTGCAGTAAATACTTTTATAGGATATTTCTAACATCCATATTTCCCCCTTCCCCAGGAATAAGATTCCCTTTTTTAAAAATTGTTTTTAATTTAATTAAATTACCATGGTATACAAAATTGTTATAAAGTTGTTCATGATTGGGTTTCCATCATACAAAGTTACAACATCTTTTTAATTGAGTGTCAATGTTAAACTAGCTAGAGTAGAAAAATTAAGTTTTACTATTCAAAAGAACAATGTAAATATAGAAACAAGAAAACATGTTTTTACTGATAGTTTGCCCAATTTAGAAAAGCTTATTTAAATATTATTGGATTCTATTAATATGATGCAAAGAAGACTTGTTGATGAATAAAGCTTTATTTTCAGGCAATTCAAGAAGAGTGTTTTCTTCAAAAATAGACCATACAGTAAAGTGGACTAGTTGCAATAGACATATACAGTGTTAGAAAACTAATAATTGTATTTTATGGTTTCCACACATCTTAATTTAATCAAAACCATGTAAATATTTAAATCATTGCTCTATGCATTACTTTAAAAGATAAAATATTTTAAAAGTTTTTAAAAATTAAAAATTTTTACAAGACCAAATATTATTTCATTGTTATTGGATATTGCAAAGATATATCTATATATGTGTGTGAGTGTACATACACTTATATATGTGTGTGTATGTGTGTGTAAATATGGCAGATACAAAACAACGAAAATACATAACTGGCTAAGGTGGCTATCAGGATGCATATACTAATTGGAAGTAAGAAAAATACTGAAGAGCAGGAGAGAAAGTACGGGAATTAAGGCTTTTGCTTTACATATTGTTGATTGTTTTGATCTCCAAAACTACATGGAACCGGTGACATACCTGAACATGACCCCAAAGCACAGAACTAGGCCACAATAGCTCCTGGTACAACTAGATGTGACCTGGTTGAAGATATTTGTCTTTGTCATTTTGAACCAGGTCATAGTAAGTCAAGGTGGAGAAAGATTGTCACTATCACTGTCACTGGCATCGATTTGCTTGAGCGATCACCAGTAACTTCTCCACTGTGAGACTTGTTACTGTTTTTGGCATATCAAATATACCAGGGGTAGCTTGCCAGGCTCTGCCGTGTGGGCAAGATACTCTCTATAACTTGCCGGGCTCTCCGACAGGGGTGAAAGAATCAAACCCGGGTCAGCCACGTGCAAGGCAAACGCCCTACTTATTTTGGAAAATACAAATATATGATCTAATATCTATATTCACCCTACTACTTTAGAAAAATGAGGAAGAGGTGACAATTGATAAGTACTGTATAAAATCAGACAGTCACGCAGACTAAATCTGTTTATAAATATGCAGAAATTCAAGTACATAGATATTTTATAAAATATTCTTTAGAATGTTTCATGATAGTTTATTCAATGAATATTTTCTGTAAACTTTCAGGGTAATATATACTATATTAAAACTTTGTGTCATGTAGGAGAGAAAGCATTTCATTATAAAAAAATTTGTTATTGTTTTTGAGCTACATCCAGGAGTACTCAGAGGCTACTCCTGGTGTTGCAGTTGTGGGTGGCTCTTGACAGTGTTTAAGGGACCACATGATGGTGCTCTGGTAACCATAAGATGTGTTGGAAACTGAACTAATATTGAAGCCACAACTTGTGGTAGGCAAGTGACTTAAGCATTGCTCATCTCTCTATCCTGATTTTAATAGCTACAGACTGTGTTGTGTAAACTGGTTCACACTGAGATACACCTTTTGACAATGAATTCTAATGTTCCTGAAAGTAAACTCCTATAGTCCTATATAATATCTTTGTCCCTTATTTTAAACAATTTATTTAAAATTGTGTTTATTACAATAAACATAAGAAATGTGGTTGGGATTAATAAAAGTTGAATGATATACCTGTTATCTTGAACAACTTGTTGATTTTGTTGACTAAATTGGTAGTAGAGGAGTGAATGGGAGAAACTGATGCCCCGGTACAGTATGTATCTTAAGCCCAAGACACTATTCTTTATGATAAAAGAGTGGTTTTACTTCTGAAGAGACAAGAAATATGAATCTGTGTCATCTTTCCATTTGCTATTCAGTAGCAATAATGAAAACCACAATAATTGCAATAGCAATATTTATTGAGCAATTACTCTGCCACTAAAGTTGAACATGTATCTCCATTTTATATCCTGTCTTGATTCACTTTTTCTCTATAAGAATATCACCATCTTCTATATTAAATATTTTTACTGATTTATTAACTGCCTATCTCCCACTAAAATATTTTTTCAAGAGTACACCTAATGAGACACTAAAATGTAGCCCTAATCATTCCTTCAATGTGCTTATTTGAATGTGAGATCATTATTTCCATGTAGTATCTTAAGATAGGCTGGAGTGATAGCAGAGCAGGTAGGGCATTTGCCTTGCACACAGCCCACCTGGATTTGATATTTCCGTCCCTCTCGAAGAGCCTGGCAAGCTACTGAGATATTTTGCCTGCATAGCAGAGCCGGGTAAGCTACCTGTGGCGTATTCGATATGCCAAAAACAATAACAAGTCTCACAATGGAGACTTTACTGGTACCCACGTGAGCAAATCAGTGAGCAACAGGATGACAGTGACAGTGACAGTATCTTAGGATGAATATGGTGTCCCTACAGTTATGTAAAGTCCCTAAAATAAAAACTAAATATGAAATTCAAAAATAGCAGAAAGAGAGTCAGGGTGGTTGAATCTTAGAGAATGAGCTTTCCAAAGACATAGGTAGTATCAGAGTACCCGAATGCAACACCAGGATTAAAAAAATTACCTCTAACAAGAATTTCTTGAGATTTTAGCATGGGAAAAATTTATTCAGGTTTTAAATATATCTTTTACACTACATAGAAAATAATAAACACTGGCCTATGTTTAGCTGCTAAAACAAAATCCTAGAAAGCACTTCAGTGAAGTGGACAGGATATAATAATGATATCCACAGAAAAATATTAAAAGTAACTCTGCGAAATGTGTGTAAAGATAGTAGAGATAACTTGCTATTCTGGCAGCACTCCATAAAAAGTAAACCCCATGAGAGTAAGAACTTTCCTTATTAGCTCAATGTGAACCCCTGGCACCTCCAACAGTTCCAGACATACGAGAAATCCAATAATTAGTTTTAACTTAAATAAATGCTCCCAAAGGAATAAAAGTACTTTTGCACAAGGTATATAAATGCTATTTTCTAATCAATGAAACCAGAGGGGAACACAGAGAAAACTCTGTACTTTCTGCATGGAAATATCAGAATTGTCATTTTTTTTCATTTTAAGTAAGAGTCCTTTAATATTCTTAGATTGTGTTCTATTTACTAATGATCAGTGACCTTTAGCAACCAGTGAATTGGGGGGTGATGGAGCGATAGCACAACGGTAGGGCAGTTCGCCTTTCACTCTACTGACCCATGTTAGATTCCTCCGCTCCTCTCGGAGAGCCCGGCAAGCAACCGAGAGTATCAAGCCCGCGCGGCAGAGCCTGGCAAGCTACCTGTGCATATTGGATATGCCAAAAACAGTAACAATAAGTCTCTCAATGAGAGCTGTTACTGGTGCCCACTCGAACAAATCAAAGATCAATGGGATGACAGTGATAGTGTAGTATAATATTTAATTTTGTGATTTGCTTTCATTTTAATTTTTTTATTTGACAAAATTATAAGATGACAATCTAGGGTCCAAAAAATAGTACAGTGGGTAAGGCTCTTGCCTTGAACTGCACACACTTAGGTTCAGTCTGCTGAATGCATTTGTTTCCCCGAGTTCTGTAAAGAGTGATTCCAGAGCACTGAGCACAGATAGATGTTGGCCAAAAAACAACGATACAGTGACAAAAAGTTGGCAACCTAATACTGTCCCATAAATAATACAGAGATGTTGGAAGAAGAGGAAGAGGAGGAAGAGGAGGAGGAGGAGGAGGAGGAGGAGGAGGAGGAGGAGGAGGAGGAGGAGGAGGAGGAGGAGGAAGAGGAGGAGGAGAACTATTATTTTACTTAAATCAAAATGTCTAGGAACCTCTATTGTAAAGTGTTCCTTTAATTATTTATTACTATTGTAATTAATGCTTGGGTTCTTGGGTCACACTAGGGTGCTCAGCAGCTATTCCTGGCTCAATTCTTGGAGTGGTGCTCAGGCAATCATGTGAGGCCAGGTATCAAACCTGGAGTTCCTATATGCAAAACATGTGGTCTCACTTTTGAAAGTAACCTCTTAGTTAATCAAACTAAACCTGAAATAATAGAAATAGTTTAGGGAATTTCATAGTACATCTGGGTAAAGGGTATGTATGTGTGCAACTGGTGCTTCCTGTACTTAAATAAACTTATTCTGTCCTGCTGGTTTTGCACTCAGGCATCACTCCTGGTCATACCTTGAGGACAATATTGAGTGTCAGGAATCCAAGCCTGATCGTCCACAGGCTGTACTGTCTCTCCACATATCTTGTTTTTTCCCTTTAATACATTGAATGGTGTCAAAAACAAAGAAGTGTTTTGGCCTCTATAATTTCTCCAACATTTCACTAACTTTAATTACTTTCCATAATAAACTTTCTAACTCTGAGTCTAGTTTTTAAGTCACTACTGTAGTAAAAGCACTGACCTCAATAATCAGAATCTCTCTCTTGTGGATATTTCTAAATAAAGCTGATGCAATTTTCTAGTCTAATTTATCTAAAAGGAACTGATCTAGGCCAAATAATATTCTTTGGTGTTAATATTGAAATAAAATGTGGAAACCATTTTTAGATTCAAAAACAGTTCTTATTCTATAGATTATGATGTTCTATTTAAATTATATTGGAAAATCTTACCATATTTTCTTTAGCTATTGGCTTGCAGAAATAAGGTCATATAATGTGAAATGTATTTTTCGCATAACCAAATAGGTAAATGACTGCTACAATTATATTTGCATTATTCTTTTTGAATCAATTACAATCAAAAGTTGTATAACATGTATTTCAAATATAAGAATGTGTAGTAATCATTGTGTAATTTGCTAAAGTGAACATTATGCAACTTACGTCACAGCATATGTACTTATTATTAAGGGTAAAGTTGAGTTACTATTGTTTCCAACAAAAACATGCATATATACTATAGAATACCAATACTTTTCAAATATTTTTTTCTTCAGTTACATAGACTCATTTTATCAAAGGCATGGACATTAAAATGTTTCATATAAATTGCAGATATGAACTACAGTGGCTTGTGCTGACGATCACTGCTATTTGTCAATATCTGGAAACATCATGGCAAGTTAGGAAAGGAAATCTAAAGATATTGATATATTACTCTCATGAGTTTTTTACATGTAACTTAACATGTTTTCCTAAATAAAGATAACCTATCCTCTTTCTTGATCAAAGAGAATATGTTATCCTCCTTGTATCAAGTAAAATATTCATATAAACTTGAAAAAAGCATATTAAAATTTTTCAAAAATCTAAATTATGTTTTGCAAAACTCAAACTCCTTGAAGTTGTTAAGTCAGAGACAGTGATTGTTCTTTTAATGACTGTTAATTGTCAAAATTATGTTTTATGCGCTTAAGTTTTAAATGAAAGTCCATGACCCTTGTCTTTAAGAAGTATACCCTCCATAAAACTAAAAGGAAATAAAGAAAGAAAGTAAGCACGATGAGTAATGGAGTAGTGATGGAACCCATGGAGAGTGTCTTTGAGTCCTTAGTGGTCAATTATGGCATATCCAGTGGTGATTTGGGTCAAGTGGTTTAGCCTCCATTTGCCCATGTTTTCTCATCTGCAGAATGAAAATAATTATAAGTTACCTTAAAGTGCTGTAATGAATTAATATGTATAAAATTCTTAGCAGGTTTCCAGTAAGTCTTAAAAATGTCTGATATATTTACAGATATAGATAGATGTAGGTTTTATACAAAGCCATAGTATCTCTTTCTACTAAATATTATAACTCTAAACTATTACTGTCAGATATCAAAAATTATGAATATTTAGCTGAACCTTCTCTGTGTTACTCAAAATTCATCTGGATAGTAACTATTTTTTAATAGAAGGCTCACCTCTATCAATTGTGAGCTTGAGCAAAAATTAACAGGAGGCCCACATGACATATGTTTTAGTAATTGAAGTCTGTGAAGCAAGTTGGCAAACAATTAAGAATATCTCCCTACTTTGACAAGTGTCATCACTTACAAGTTATATAGGTCCTTAGGACCCCACTCCCCATGAAGATTCGCAGGTTATTTTCATCCGTGGATCTTCTCTTTTCTTCCAAATTTTTCAAGCTTTTCTTTAACTTCTGTACTTACCTCAACTCTCATTTCAATGCATAAGCTTCTTGTCATTCAAATATTAACCCTCACTGTGAGAAAGATAGTACAATGGGTTGGACATTTGCTTTACGCACAGTCAATCATGTTTTATCTCTAACACCACAAAAGTTCACCCTAACACCATCAAGAGTGATCCCTGAGAACAGAAATTAAGTAATTCCTGAGCACTACTTGTGTATCCAAAAGGTAGCACAATCAATAGATTTCAGGAATAGACATTAGCAAATTTAGGGAAGATGGTTTACTTGTTTGAGCATCATTTTTCAGACTTGTATCTGTACACAGTCCCTAAATCCAAAGGATTTTTCACCTAGTATGAAATGATGCATCAGAAAAAGCCAGTGATTTCTCTGGATATACTGATGAACAAAATGGCAAATCCAAGAAGATCATTTTCATAAGCTACATGTAAAATCAGTCTCATTAGAATAGGAAATTTCAGGCTATCAAATTATTCTACAAGAATGTATCATTTAGTCTGAATGGTCTAACATTCCTAATAGCAGTGTAGAAGATTTTGTTGTTTTTGTTTAGACTAAGATGTGTAATCAACCTAGGTAGCTTATGTAGATGATTTGAGTCATGAAAATGTATATATACACAATGGAATACTATGCAGCTATAAAGAAGAATGATATCATGAATTTGCTGCAACTTGGGTGAAACTGGAAGATAAGTTAAATGAACTAAGTCAAACAAAGAATGACAACTTTTGTAATGACAAATAATCATTGGATGCAGAGTAGAGTGAGGAAAAGGAGAAAAGTCAAGAAGGGAAAAGAGATACACAGAAAGCAATGGGAAGGGGCAGAAGTGAAGGGAATTCAGGCACTTTGGTAGTGTAAAGTAGTAGCAAAGCTATATATCCAAACCACAGAGTGAACAACAATGAAACCATGAAATTCAAATGTCAACAGCTTAGGGCTGGAGTCATAGTGTAGCAGATAGCCTTGCACAGGGTCAACCTGGGTTCCCTGGGCCAGTCAGGAGTGATCCTTGAGCAGAATCAGAAGAAAGCCCTGAGCACACTGGGTGTGGCCCAAAGACAAAAAAAATGAAACACCAAATACATTTCAACAACCAAACTTTAAAAAATGTGCCTGTCAAGGTGACAGAGTGAGGGGCGGAAGGGAACCTGAGAGAACTGGCGAAAGGACATTGACACTGGTGATGAAATAGTGGAATCGGTGTTAAGACATCATATGTCTAAAACTCAACTGTGAATAACTCTGTGATCAAGATGCTTTAATCAAATAAAATAAGAAACACTTTTTTTAAAAAGAGCAGCATTCTGGCCTAAGAGATTGCACAATGGGTAGAACAATTGTTTTGCACATGGCAGATCCAGGTGTGATCCCTGGTATCCCATTTGGTCCCCTGAGGACTGTCAGGAATAATTCCTGAGTGGAAAGAAGGAGTATCCCCTGAGCAAAAATTAATTAATTGAGGGCTGGAGCGATAGCATAGCGGGTAGGGAGTTTGCCTTGCACGCGGCCAACCCAGGTTAGAATCCCAGCATCACATATGGTCCCCTGAGCACCGCCAGGAGTAATTCCTGAGTGCAAAGCCAGGAGTAACCCCTGTGCATCGCCGGGTGTGACCCAAAAAGCAAAAAAAAAAAAAATAATTAATTAATTAATTAAATTTAAACCATCCTTGCATCCCTAAGATGACTCATACTTGGTCATGTGGTATGATCTTTCTGATGAATTGTTAGATTCTATTTGCTAGTATTTTGCTGAGCATCTTTGCATCTGTATCCATCAGGAATATTGGCTGTAATTCTTTGTGTGTGTGTGTGTGTGTGTCTGCTTTTGGTAAAAGCCTTCCTTTTAAGATCAAGCACAAGATAAGTGTGCCCACTCTCACCACTTCTCTTCAATATTTGCTTTATAGCATCTATTTGGGAGTGCTTTTCTTCTTCAATTTCCTGGAGGAGCCTGAAAAGGATTGGCAGTAGTTTCTCTTTAAAGGTTTGGAAGGATTCACTAGTGAATCAATCCATCTGGGCCTGAGCTTTTGTTTTTGGTAAGAGTTTTGATTACCATTTTAATTTCCTCCATAGTGATAGGCTGATAGTGAACAGTCAGGTATGCCAAATCATCTTGGTTCAGCCTTGGGAGATTATAAGGAGTCCAGGAACTTATCTGTTTCTTCTAAATTCTCTAGTTTCATGGCATAAAGATTCTCAAAAAAAATCTCTGATGATTATTTGAATTTCTGTGGTTTCTGCTGTGATGCCATGCTTACTAGGGTTCTCTCTCTTTCACCTCCCCCTTCCTTTGTGAGACTTGCTAGCGGTTTACCTATCTTATGTTTTCAAAGAAATAGCTCTTGGTTTCATTGATCTTTCAGATTTTTTGGGGGGGATTCCAGTTCATTAATTTCTGCTCTAAGCTTTATTATTTCCTTCCTCCTGCCTACTTTCGGTTCCTTTTTGTTGGTCATTTTCCAGTTGCTTAGGTTGTGTAAAGTTACTTATTTTGGCCCTTTCTTCCTTCTTGATAACACTTGCATAGTAATGAACTTCCCTCTTAGAACCGCATTTACTGCATCCCACATGTTCTGGTAGCTCGTGTCCTCATTCTCGTTTGTTTCCATAAATCTTTCAATTTCCTCTTGGATTTCCTCTCTGATCACTGATTAAGTAATAAGCTATTTAATTTCCAGTTTTTTGAGTCGTTTTCTCATTTCTGTTTGTGGTTAACTGCTACTTTCAGTGCCTCATGGTCTGAGGAGATAGTTGGTATAATTTCTATGCTCTTGATTCAGTGGAGTTATGATTTTTTTATCTTAGCATGTAATCTACATTGGAGAATGTCCTATGTGCATTAGAGAATAATGTGCATTTGACCTTTTGAGGATGAAATGCCCTATTTGTATGTAGTAATCCCCTATCGATAGCGCAGTGGGTAGGGCGTTCACCTTGCACACCGCTGACATGTGCAATTCCTCTGCTCCTCTCAGAGAGCCCGGCAAGCTACCGAGAGTATGGAGCTTGCACAGCAGAGCCTGGCAAGCTATCCATGGTCTATTCGATATGCCAAAAACAGTAACAAGTCTCACATTGGAGACGTTACTGATGCCCACTCGAGCAAATCGATGAGCAATGGGATGACAGTGATACAGTGACTAAATTTAATTTTAAAAATAAATAAAAAATAAAAGGAACAATATGGATTTGACCTTTTTATTCAGATTTTTCCATATTCTCAAGAACTTTACTTTGAGTCATTACTTAATCTGAAAATCAATCAATTTGGCATTCTTTCATTTAGCCAACAATTAAATAAATATTTACAAACTGTCTATTATATAACAAGAATAATGCCAGCACTGGGATACAGTGTTTCAAAAATACATACCATTTCTGCCTTCCTAAGTTTAAAATCTAGTGGGAAAACAATCACACAAATAATACAAATACAATATTTGTATTATTATGAATGGAAATTTTAAAAAAGAAATCACAAATATAATCATAATTTATCTGTAGAAGTAAAATTATTCATGATTTTGAAAATAAAGTCAGAAATAAAATATTTTAATGATAATTTAAGGTTAGTCACTGAAGAATTTTGTGTGAAAGAGGCATAATTAGTCAATCTTATGTTAGTTACTAATATTAGTATAGAATTTATTCCAAGGCCATTGCCATCATATAGAGAGCAGATAATGGTGGTCTATTCCAAGGGGTACGACAAGGTTATTAAGATAAGTTAAAATTGGAGAAATTAGAAATAGAATATTATTTAGAAAGCAAATTAATTGAGGAAGGTGAGAAAATAATGAAGAAACAGAAGAGTTCTGTGGTTTTGTGGTGGACTTCTGCAGACTTAGCAGTTTCTCTTACGCTAAGCAAGAAGGGGGGGGGGGAAATGATGGCAGGATGAGAAGGTGAATGCATTGAGAAGTACATGCTGAAGTACTGTGAGTTTAAGATAAAGATAACACTACATACAAAGATAGCTGTGGCCAATAGAGAAAGTTTGGGAAAAGAAATAAACCACGGAAGCACATTTGGCTATAATCATCCTGCAGGAACTCAAATGTGGCGATAAATGCAAGAGTATTCTAGAGTAAGTAGAGTAAACTCTGATCATGGATTGACAAAGAAAGAAGAAATTAAGAATAAATGAGAGACATTCTAAAAGACTGCAAAAGTTAATGCCAAAGTAAGTTAAATACAGATAAAATAATTTTTGAAAGCAAATCAGAATTTAAAACCTTAGTCTCTGCATATATATAAAACTCTATGTAAGTATATATGTATTTATATACACACATATATATATACATATATATATATATTTAGGCACACTCATATGCATTGGACTTTCCCACAGACTACATACACGTATAATCACACCCACCCATACACTATATACACACCCACACACATTCACAGACACCACACAGAGTTTCATAAACCCACAGACATAGCTATATCAGACGCAGGACTTTCATTTGTTAAATTCACTCCAAGATTAAATTTTTGCTAAAATTTAATTCTCCATGTCAGGAACTCTACTGATTTCCAATGAGAAAGTTTTGGTCTGTGTGGTTTGAACAAGACTGTGGCTCA